>NC_045960.1:17370880-17648380 GCF_010909765.2 Amblyraja radiata
AAGATAAACCTTTGCTAACACAGTGGAATAGCTCCTACAGCTTTCCTGATATTGTTCCACAAGATTTTTCACACTCACTTCAGAGGCCAGAAAGCTTGGATGGAAAGTCTCAGGGAATACAAACACTGGTTTACAAGGTTTAAATTCTGACCAGATAGCAAAAGAAATAAATGATGGAACAGCACTGGAGTGAATCAAAGGAATATGTTTCTGGATTATTTGGTATGTTGAAAGAAATATTTGACACGCCGCAGGGGGTTGGTATTTGGGAACTTTTGGCTTACATCAGCATTGAACAGCACGTTGCGATAACTTGAGACCTGACATTTGTATCTAGAGTCACACCGTGCTCAATGTTTTATATATCAAGTCAAGAAGGCAGCCGTGATATTAATTACAACCTGCATTTCATTTGCAACACACCTTTCACAGCCTAGGGTTGCGGAGTCAATGTCATAATGCAACAAAAACAGGCTCTTCGTTCACAGAGTTTTCCCTCGCCATCCGGCACCCTTCTACATTTCATCCCAATTTACTCTTCCCAGATTCTCATCAACTCCTCTCCGATCCCAACACTCACCGATATACCAGAGGAAATTCACAACAGCAAATTAACCCAGCAGCCTCAGCACCATAGAGTTATACAGCACCAAGACTGGCCCTTCAGCCCAACTTGCCCATGTCGACCAAGATGCCCCATCTAAGATAGTCTCATTTGCCCATACCCCTCTAAACCTAAAGCTTTCGATTTTCTCAGTCGTCACGGCCTCAACCAGGCATTGGAGAACATTGTGTAGGAAGGAACTGCAGATGCTGGTTTATACTGAAGATAGGCACAAAGTGCTGGAGTAACTCAACGAATCAGGCAGCATCTCTGGAGAAAAAGGAAAAGGTGGCGTTTTGGGTCGGAAACCTTCTTCAGATGCTGGATAAGATGGATGTCCACCATATCTTCTAAACCACGTTCAGTCTTTCCTTGGGAACATGCAGGGTACAGTGCAATTTGATGGTGCTACTGATCCCTATGAGAAGTAGAGTGAAGCAAGGATGCGTCCAAGCTCCCACTCTGTTCAGCATCTTCCTACTGTATCTGCCCTTCTGTCCTTTGCCTTCCTGATAGACGCAGTGGAGAGTATCTTTACACCAGAAGCGACAAACGGTTCTTCAATTTAGCAAGGATGAAAGCAAAGACGCTGATGATGCTCTTGACTATGGGTGCTGTCTGTATGGAGTTTGCAAGTTCTCCCTGTGACCGCGTGGGTTTTCTCCTGGTGCTCTGGGAGAACGATTTCCTCCCACACTCTAAAGCTGTAGAGGTTTGTCAGTTAATTGGCTTTAATAAAATTATAATTTGTCGTATGTGTGTAGGATACTGCTAGTGTGATCGGGGTGATCGCTGGTTTAAGTGGATTCGGTGGGCAGAAGGGCCTGTTGTATCCAATGAATCTGATGTATCCCTAAAGTCTAAAGTAAACAATATTTTCCCATTTGAACAAATAACCCACTTTCACCTCCACTTGGAATAACTGCTGATATTGCCGGAGTACTTTAAATGTTCCTACCTATTATTTTGAGCAAAACGTCTTCAAACCCTTACAAACACACAACTTGCTTATACAAACCAAAAAACGATAACCATTATGCAATTGCATTGCCATTTTCAAAGCTACCAGTTATAGTGCCTAAGTGCTCCATTTATTTCAGGCAGAGATAGTTGCTGGTGACATCCAGCTAAAGACTTCCATGTACTTCAGGCAGTAACATCTCATTAGAGGTGCTGCAGCCTTACCACAAAAGCTGTCAAGATGTCCATTATAACAACGCACTAGCTTTATATATAGAAACCAAGCTAATAACTGTGCTTTGCAACATAAAAGGGAAGATAAGATGCTTAAAGCAAATGTTGTTGCAAAGATGCCAATCCGAAATATAAATATGGGATACAGACATACTTTCGAAGCACTGGGCGAACTTTCCCAAGGATCTAAACTGACCTTCACATGGGGCAAACTCCCAGGTCAGGGGAATTGGAACAATCCAAGATGCAATCAGTGAGAGCGAGATATATTTGGTTTCATCTAGTTTTTAAAGACACAGCTTGGAAACTGGCCCATCGGCCTACCGGGCCCACGCCAACCAGCACCAGCTCTATCCTAAGCACTATGAACAATTTACAGAAGCCAATTAACCTACAAACCTGCTCATCTTTGGAATGTGGGAGAAAACTGGGGCACCCGGAGACAACACAGGCAGTCACAGGGAGAACGTGCAAACTCCATACAGGCAGCACCCTGTAATCAGGATCAAACCTGAGTCTCTGGCACTGCAAGGCAGCAACTCTACCAGCTGCACCACTGCACCGCCCATATTTGTTCACTCCAGAAGCTTTCATGTGCTTCCTGTGTTCGTGCCTCAGTTCAGCTTAATTCTGGACGTCTAACTCTCAAAAAAGACAGTGTTGGAGTAACTCAGTGGGTCAGGCAGCATCTCATGAATCAGTGACATTTCAGCTTGGAACCCATCTTCTGTTTGGAGACATGTTTTCCAGTGTGTAACATGCTTGGACTTTCTTAAGTTGTTCAATCTCTTGTAGCATACATTACATGCATATGATATATCATAACATTCCCCCTTTTCACAAAAGAGAAAAACTTACAGATGTACAATGTATGCTCGCTTGGCACATATCTGTCTGGTGAGAAAAGAACACTTTTTTCCAAGTAAAACTTACTTTCTTTTCCTTTTCATTATCTAACTTTCGTAAACTTGGCTAACATACTTGTAACCTCATCAAATCACAATGACAGCTTTATGATGTACCTTAAACTTTGAGAGTCTAACAATTTGAAACAATTGCTTCTTTACTGTGCAATGTGAAAACACATGTCCATTACCATTGTAATGTGTGTCAACAAATGATGAGCACCGCTCTTAAGCTAAAGTAAATGCTTTTCCATGACCGTTTTGTTTAGTCATTCATAAAAACATGCATCATCAAATGTAACAATTGATAATGATAAAATCAATGTGTCACATAGTTACTGAGATACTTTGACGGTCTCACTGTGCAACCTGTACGAGTTTTCATTGTTTTGCTCACGTCAATGTCATTATTTTTGTCAGTTTGCTTTGTAGCTGGTTTCTCTTCAGAAGGCGCTGGCTGTTGTTTAAACGCCTGTGAAGCGCTAGTTGTGGTCGGTGTTGTAGACGCGCTCTGGTCATTGAAGGTCTTGCCTTTGATCACGTGTTGACGTGCTACTAGCTCGTCTGGAGGATTTTCGCGTGTCTTGGGGAGATGTACACAATTGCGACTGTATATGCTCTAAACCATGTATGAACGCTCATCAAGCTGGCGAGAAACAATGGCTTTCTCCCAACTCTTCTTTCCTTGTACGAGGGGTTTCATTCGCACTGTATCCCTTTCGTGAAGTGTGGAAAGGTCTTTAGCTGACGTTGTAATTGTCAGCTTGCTGCTAAATGTGCTGCTTCATGCGTTCATGCTCGTATACTATGGGTCCGAGTAGGCTTGCTGTCATAGGCAGAAGACGATTCATGAGGCGCGGAGCGGGACTTGTGCTCAGCCCTAACGAAGCCATATTATGATGATCCAACATCGCTAGGTAGGGGTCGGACTGTGATTTGCTGCTCTGCCTCATGATTCGCTTCGCTGTTTTGACGGCTGATTCTGCTTTCCTGTTGGCTTTGCTATTACCGGTACTGCTGCACAGGTGCTCAAAATCCCATTCTCTCGCAAACTGGCAAAATGCGATCGATGTGTACTGCGGTCCGTTATCGCTGACAACTTGTGTTGGGTTGCTGTATCTCATGAAATGAGCTTTCAACTTGTGAATTATGGTTGGACTGCTCGTGTCTCTCAGCCGGTCTACTTCGACGAAGTTGCTATGGTAGTCGACGGTGATGAGATAATCTTTCCTGTCCCATGTGAAGAGATCTGTTCCGACTTTCTCCCATGGCCTAGTCGGTAGCTCATGACTCATAAGCGTCTCTTTTTGCTGGCTCACCTCATAGGTGCAGCACACATCACATGTAGCAATATACTGCTTGATGTCGCTACTCATGCCGGGCCAGAATAGGCATTTGCGTGCTCGTCGCAGACAGCCTTCGACGCCTACATGTGAAGAGTGTATCTTTTCTATCATGTCTCTGCGTAAGCTTATTGGTATGATCACACTCTCGCCCTTGAAGATCAAACCATCTTGGACCGAGCTCATCCCTATAGCTGTAATAAGGTGTGAGCTATTTTGGTAGCCTATCTCGTTCACCAGGCCAACAACTGATGATGACGCGTTTCAGCATCTGTAGCGTGTCTTCTTTTGCTGTTTCATCGCGAATTTGCTTGAGACGCTCATTGCGAATTGACAGGTGCGATACCATCTTTACCTCCTCGAATGCTTGCTCTCTGCTCGGAGTACCGCTAACTGCATACGACAGTGTATCTGCAAGATAAATGAGCTTCCCCTGCCAGTAGCTCCATTGCGAATACCACAGTGAGTATCTCCTTCTCGATCGAAACATATTGCGATTCGGTGCCGGTTGTTGCTCTGCTCGCATACGCGATGGGACGTCCCTTTTGGAGCAAGGCTGCCCCCAGTCCCTTGTTGCTCGTGTCACACTGAATCGTCAGCTCCACCTTGGGATTGTAGTATGTTAAGATCGGTGCTTCAGATACCATCTGTCTGATCTTGGACATCACATTGTCCTGCTCAGCAGACCACTCCCATGCTATGTCTGGTCTCGTCAGCTGTCTGATGGGCTAAAGGAAACTCTAAGCCCCAACCAATTTAGGGAAGTATGCCATTTGCCTTCTTTAACCTCTGCTGACATTTTCAGTGAGCAATAATAAAGAAAGCCCATCAACATCTTTACTTCCTTAGAAGATTGAGGAGGTACGGTATAACAACACATACTGTCTTGATCTTCCCCAGGTGTACAGTAGAGAGTACAAGTGTACAGTAGGACATGGACTCAGCATAAAAGAATGTACCTTTAGAATGGAATTTATTTAACAAGATGGTGGTGAACCTGTGGGATTCATTGCCACAGAAGGCTGTGGAGGTCAAGACATTGGGTAGTTTTGGGTCATTATAAAAATGGAGATCAATAGGTTCTTGAATAGTAAGGGTGTCAAAGGTTACGGGGAGAAGGCATGAGAATAGGATTGAAAGGGTGGAGAATGACAGATTCTCGATTAGTAAGGGCATCAGGAATTATGGGGAGAACACAGGAGAATGGGGTTGCCAGTGAATGGCAGAGCAGACTCGATGGGCTGGATAGTTCAATTCTACTCCTCATGGTCTAATTCAATTGTAATTCAATCTAATCCAATTCAAAATCACTAAATAATCATATATCTGATGGAGGGACATTGCTGAGAGTTTGTGTAGACTAGGATTGTGTTCCCTGGAGCCTAGAATATTGATAGGCGTTCTCATCGAAACTTACAAAATTCTTAAAGCACTTGACTGGCTGTGAAGATTGATGGTTGTGTTTGTTCAAAACAGAACATGGTCAATAACCAGTCATTTAGGGAATCAAGATACTGTGACTGTGATAGATAATGTTCATAAGTGATAGGAGCAGAATTCGGCCATTTGGCCCATCAAGTCTATTCTTCTATTCAATCATGGTTGATCTATCTTTCTCTCTTAACCGCATTATCCTGCCTTCTCCCCATAACCCCTGACACCCGTACTAATCAAGAATCTATCCATCTCTGCCTTAAAAATATCCATTGACAGCCTCCACAGCCTGTGACAATGAATTCCACAGATTCACCACCCTCTGACTAAAGAAATTCCTTCTTATCTCCTTCTGAAAGGAATGTCCTTTAATTCTGAGAAAACGACCCCTGGTTCTAGCTTCCCCCACTAGTGGAAACATCCTCTCCACATCCACTCTATGCAGGTCAGCCATGATCTTGAGGAAGATGTAAGCAGTATTCACGACTACATGATCTAATCCTTCCCCAATTTCTTGTGCTTTTTTTTAAAAGACATACAGTGTAAAAATAGGATCTTCAGCCCATCGACTCTGCGCCGACCAGCGATCACCCATGCACTAGTACTATCCTACTCTCTAGGGACAATTAACCTACACGCCTTTAGGATGTGGGAGTAAACCGGAGCAGCCAGAGAAAATCCACGCAGTCACTAGGAGAGCATGCAAACTCCGTACAGACAGCACCCGTAGTCAGGATCAAGCCCGTGTCTCTGGTGATGTGAGGCAGCAACTTTGCCGCTTCCCCACCATGCCGCCCATGATCTATTCCTGCTCCTATTTCTTATGCTCTTATGTTATTTAGTGAAAATTGGGTACGACATTCCCCTTACGAAAGTAATGCCTGCTTACAAAAAGAGAACCACAGTCGTTGCACATAATTTGGGAGATGCTGATGGGGTGAATAGTGTGGTATTCTGCAGGTATGGTTTTTTTTTATTTTATTGTTTGGTGTGTTTTGAACCATTAATTGAATATATATTAAGTGCAGTACTTTAACCCTTATAATTGTTAACAATCTATCAATTGCCTCTCACAGGGAGTTAAGGGTGAGAAGCAACATGCAAAGAATATTGGAACTAAGCCAGAAAATAGGAATGGTGAAGAGTTGCTTTTCGGGGAAGCACAATTGGACCCACCAGGGTCAATGTTAGGACCAAACTTTGCTTAAACATGCGTCAATGCCCAAGCCTTAAGGACACCCAAGGGAAATATTTCTATATTTGTAGATGGCATAAACCTCAAATGCAGTAGAGCGGTGGGAAGGTTAGCAATTGGCTTCATGAGGATTGCAGCAGACTGAGAATCTATTCCCTCAAGTTTAGGACAATGGCAGGTGCTCTCATTGAAACGTACAAAATACTTAAAGCCCCCAGACTGGCTTGATTGCAGCAAGAATGTTCCCGACAGAAAGATACACACTGAACTTTTTTTCTCCCGTTATGTACTATGTTTACATATTCTGTTGTGCTGCAGCAAGCAAGAATTTTATTGTCCAATCTGGGATATATGACAATAAAACACTCTTGATTCTCTTGATCAACTTCAGAATAGGAGGCAAGTTTTTGAGGACAGTCGAGGTAAATTATTTCACTCAGTAGCTGTTCAAACACATGGTAAATGAAATCCACTTGTGATTATGGCACTTCAATGGAATTTGTGATGAAGATGAAGAAATAATTCAAACTAAATGTAATAATTGTAAAGGAGGATCAAGTACATGAAGAATCGGCCATCCATTTACAGAACCCGAGTGTGGCAGAAAATGTTAACTGAAACCAGAGCAGGATGACACCAAGATGCACGGAGGAGAGAGTTTGGAGATACAACGTTGAAACAGGCCCTTCGGCCCACCGAGCCCATGCTAACCAGCAATCACACCGTACACTAGTTCTACCCTTCACACGTGGGACAATTTGCAGAAGCCAATTCACCTACACCTTCGGAATGTGGGAGGAAACTGGAGCATCTGGAGAAAACACACACGGCCACAGCAAGAACGTGAAAACTCCACACAGACCATAGCAGCCCATAGAAAAATCAGTGCAGGAGCAGGCCATTCAGCCCTTCGAGCCAGCACTGCCATTCAATGTGATCATGGCTGATCATCTAAAATAGTAAGATTAAACGAGAACTTACCAGTTTGAAGTTTGATCTGTATTTTATGAGGAGTTACGATGAGGGATTACGTGAAGAACCCGCTCAGCGCGCATGCGCGGCATACTTCCAAGCAGCGGTGTGGAATCACAGATAGACACAGTTATTGAAGTAAACATAGTAAAGAAAAGGAGACATCAGTTATCAGTTTGACCCATATTATGAGGGTGGGAGCGGAGGGCACGTAATCCCTCATCGTAACTCCTCATAAAATACAGATCAAACTTCAAACTGGTAAGTTCTCGTTTAATCTTACTATTTTACTTCCGAGTCACGTGAGTGACTACGTGAAGATTTCAAAGCTCTGTGATTTCAAACCGTGTAACAGTTTTATTTCACTCACTGCCGAAGTTCTTGAGGGAGGAAGTGTTATCGTAATCAACCAATGAATCTGTTTGTAGAAAAACACAATGGTATTTTTTAACAATAACAACAAAGAAATTAAATTGCTCCCCTGGGCTTAAATTAAATATTTGCAGTCCGTAAATCTTTACTGCAAATAAAACAGGTTTTGCCAACGGCTTATTATAAAATTTCTGAACGGTCTTTCTCCCCACCATCCTGCTGTAGCCAGGATGTGGTCTATAGGCATGTCCATTCTTTTAGCCGTCGACGTGGATGCTGCCCTGGTGGAATAAAATTTGTACATGTTAGTGTTTATCCCAGCAGTTTTTAGCACCTGCTTGAGCCATCTCGCAATGGTTTGGCTCGTCACCCGACCATAAGGTTTTTTATGACTGACCCACAAGGCTTTTCATCTCCCTCGAATATTTTGGTTGTGTCTATGTAGGATAGTAGGTGGGTCATGGCACATAATCGTGGTTCTGGTGGGTAAGCCCGGAATTCCACGACTGGATTAGGTGTTCCTGGTCTGCTCTGTTTGATCAGTCGCTGGATAACGACAGATCTGGTCTGGAGCTGTGATCATGTTGTCCAGTCGCAATAGGTGTAGTGACTGGACCCTCTGTGCAGATACAAGTGCCATCAACATGAGTGTTTTGAGCATAGATTGTTCCAGGTTAAGGGGTCTGGCTGGTGGCCATCCCCTGAGGTATGTCAGGACCACACTGACATCCCATGTATGGGTGTACCTTGGTCTAGGGGGTTAGAGTTGTAAATACCCTTCATTAGTTTGACCACCAGCGGGTGGGACCCCATGGCCTGTTGTCCTGGAGCTGGTTTTAAATAGACAGGCATGGCACTTCTAGCCGTGTTGATGGCTCTGTAGCTGAGTCCTTCATCGTGGTGAAGGTTCGCCAGGAATTCCAGGACGTTGGTAACTGTAGCGGTTGAGTAGGTGGTCCCTTTATCCAAGCAGTACTTCTCCCATTTCTTGATGCTGGACAAGTGCTGTTTTTTAGTGGATGTTCGAAGGGATGCTGACATGGTGTCGATGGTTTGTTCTGATAATCCCAGTCCCAGAAGTGGTTTGTGCAGAATCTGCAACCCAGGAGTTTGATTTTCATGGCACGGGTGGCTTGTGCCCGACACTGGGTGTTAATAACTCTGGGTCACTGGGGAATCCATTGGAGTTTCAACAACCATGTCATGGAGTTTTGGGAACCATGGCTGTGTAGGCCAGTCGGGTACTATCAAAATACCTGAAGCAGAGTCCATTTGTATTGTGCGTAGTCCCCAACTGATGAGGCAGAAGGGAGGAAATGCATAGAAGAAGAATTTCCCCAATCCAGCGCGAACGCATATACCGCTGCTGCCTCAGGGTCTGGTTCCCAAGCGACATACATAGGTACCTGGTGATTTAGCCTGGATGCAAATAAATCGATATCTGGCGTGCCATATTGCATGATAACTTTTGCAAATTATTTGAGGTTTACATCCATTGTCATTAAATTTACGTGACCTGGTGTCTGCCACTGTATTTAGCTTACCTGGCAGGTAAGTTACTGATAGCCAAATATGTCTTTCGACACACCATTGCCAAATTGTGTTGACCAACTTGTCGCATGATTCTGATTTTATGCCGCCCATATGGTTAATGTAGGCCACCACCGTAGTATTATCTATTTGTAACCGTACATGCAAGTGATGCATATTTGTGCATATGCTTTTAAACCATAAAAGTCACCCAACATCTGTAGATAATTAATGCCCAGTGTAAGTGGTAACGATGATTCTGGGTTAGTCCATCTACTACTTGTTAGTGATGATAATAGGTTGAAATTATGCCAAACATTTTTTGCCCACCACTGTAGTTATGATATTGCTTCAGTGGGTGACTTCAATGACACGATCATAATGACCTGTATGTCATTTTGGTGCCTGTACCTTTGCTCTTTGTAAGTTTTGACAGTGCAAAGGTCTGAATTGTGTAGCCGGAAATGCTGCTACCATATTCCCAATTACTCTGTTACTTGTCGAATAGTTGGGAGTACGTGGACCATTAAATTGTTGCATGATTGTGCCAATTCAACTGTTTTGTCTCTTGGCAAAGTTACAGTCACGTAGACTGAATTAATTGTGAAGCCCAAGTAGTCCATGATTGTGGATGGCTTCAACTTAGATTTATCTGGATGTAAGACAATCCCAGGGTTTCGAATAACTGTTTGGTAGCTGATACAGCTAACATAGTCAATTCCATGGTCTTGCCTATTTTCCCATTGGGTAACGCTTTAAATTGCCATAGCTGCCCCATCCAGGTAAATTTCAGGTATCTGCGATGATCCTTGTGAATGGTACTAAAATAGTAAACATCTTTAAGATCAATGCTTGCCATGAAGTATCCTTTGGAAATTAGTTGTTTGGCAGTAACAACCATTTCCATTTTGAAATGTATATACTTAACAACCATATTTAGTGAAGTTAAGTCAATGATGATGCAACATCCACCATCTTTTTGGGTTTAGTGACGAATATTTGATACGAATTCCAAGGGTTCATGTTTCCCATGATACCCTTTGTAATTAGTCTCACCAGTACAGCTTGTCCCTCTCGTTTCTTTAACGGAGAGGGAAAATACCCTCTGGGGTAAATGTTGAACTGGTGGCAATTTTTCTAGTATGAATTGTATTTTGTATCCACTAAAGCCATTGAGTATATACTGATCACTTGTGATAGACTCCCGTGCTTCTTAAAACAGGTGTAATCTCCCCCCTGTTAGTATTAAGCCCCTATTTTCTATACGTTGGTAGGAACCAGACCCACCTACCTCCATGGTTATGGGTATTCTTCTGTTTCCTGCCGGTCCAACGAGTCTTGCACGTTGTCTGACGTAGTGGTGGTGTTGGGGGGTGGCGCATTTTCCATGGGGCCTGCTCTGGGCCTTGGCCTGAAAGGCTTACGGGATTGGCATGCAGGCCCCGAGCTTTCACCAGTACCATGAGGTGGACCCTCCTGGTGGACGCGTTAGAGGTACTGCTGACTGGTTTACGTGTGGTGCTCATTCCAGACCCTGCCCTCTTGCGCCGATATTTTGGACACTTCGTCCAGCCAGACAGCAGGATCTGTGGTTGTGAGGTCGGCGTTCTTTGAGGGCAGGTTTTGTAACTTCCTGAGAAGTTGCGGAGCACTGCGAACAGTAGGTCAGGTGTTTTGCCATACTACCGTGACCCTCTGGAAAGAGCATGCGAAAATGACAGCCGACGTCAGGGATATCAAATTCATTTTTTGATATTTTGGCTTTTTTAAAGCGATGCTCAATGTACCCTCCAATAATGGTGGCCACTTTGAGTAAATGCAATTTAGGGGAAGCGTGATGAAATCCAACGCCTCATGACTACCTGTCTTGGAGATTTTTGAAAAGAACAGGTAGTAAGCTGGCCATCAGTTGAGACTGAAAAGCCATCTCGCTAGTGGTGGAGCCACATAGCGGCCACACCCAGCAGCTCTTCCTGATCCTGTACCTCAAGCATACTCCCGATGTTGTTCAGCCAGTGACCCCTCTTCATGACCAGCCCAGCCACTGGTCACCCCAAAGCTAACCACACTAAGGAGGAAGCGGTGGGCAGTGCCTAGGCACTGTGGAGGGTATGCCTGAACCCTCCAGCGAGACTGCCCCTCACGTAGCGTGTCTCGCAGGAGCTCCTGCTCCAGGAGCTGCTCCAGTGGCTCAGGCGGCTGTCTCTCTCCCATGCGGGTGGAGAGACGTCCCCTCCGACAAGTCGGAAGCCACCGGCCGGATGCCTCTTCGGATGGCTAAACATCCAGCCCGCAGCTCAGGCACTAGCGGGACTGGGCTCGGCGCGGTGATGGGGATAGCGGAGCGCCCGGTAATTGTTCCTACCTCCTGTTACTGCCCCCCCTGCAATGGAACCCTCCTCCGCTGGAATCGAGCGGGGGACAGGTTCTTCTAGAGCTTTTGTGCCTTGTAGAAGCGAGAGCGCCACTCAAGCAGCGCGTCTCGCAGGCACCTGCTCCGAGAGCCACTCCAGCGGCTCAGGCGGCTCTCTCTCCCCCCGTGCGGGTGGAGAGACGTCCCGTCCCAAATCGGGAACACCTGCCGGATGCCTCTTTGGGTGGCTATACATCCAGCCCGCTGCTGAGGTACTAGCGGGCTGGCCTCGGCACGGTGTCGGGGAATAGCGGAACACCGGGTCGCTCCTACCGCCTGTTGCTGCCCCCTTCCCCGACGGAAAAACGTTCCTCCTTGAACGGGGGACAGTTTTGTTCCAGAGCCTTTTTCTCTGCCTGTAAAACACAAGCAGAAAAAGGCTCCCCTGTAATAGAAACCCGACCTCAGGGTACTCACCTGACGGTCCGTTTCATTCTGTAGCGGGAGCGCCTAACTCCCGTTGCAGCCGCTGTTGCACTGCTGGCGTTAATGCCGCGCATGCGCGCTGAGCGGGTTCTTCACGTAGTCACTCACGTGACTCCGAAGTAAAATCAGTACCCTGTTCCTGCTTTTCCCCCCATATCCCTTGATTCCTTTAGCCCGAGTCCGGTGCAAATACGAATTTCATCGTTCCATTTTGGGAAATATGACAATAAAACACTCTTGACTTGACAATTTGCCTGTGGCCTATTCTCACCCACACATCCAACAATTTCCCCCGAAGTTTCTACCATCCACCAAGAAAAGAGCGACGCACAAAAACGCATTGATTTACCAGCATGTCTTTGGGATGTGGGAGCATCCAGGGACAGCTATGTGGTCACCAAGAGAACGATTTACCTGGATTTTCCGAATGCCTTTGATGAGGTGCTACATTGGAGGCTGCTAAAGAAGATGAGAGCCCATGGTATGAGGAGGAATGGATGAGCATGGATAGCAGTTTGGCTGGATGGCAGAATGCAAAGAGTGGTAATAAAGGAGGCTTTTTCTGCTCCTATGAGTGTGCAAACTCCATACGACAGCACCTGAGGTCAGGATTGAACCTGAGTTAGTGGAGGTGTGCTACGGAAGCCCTTTGGGGATAGCATCCCAGCCGCAGCTTAGATGTGCAGAATTCACAGCTATCTCGCAGGATGTGGGTTGAAATCACACACCAGGGGTGAGAACATACATCTAAATGTTGCTGCACAAAAGCATTGTTAGAATGCAGTTTTACAAAGTGGGATCAATTGCAAAACTGAAGCCTCACATTTCCTCAGAGGCAAGTGGAAATATTTTGAAGATTCTATTTGAGAATCGGAGAACTTTATTGCAATGTGTGGGCAAAAATGTATTCTGCAGCCAGCTACAAACCAGATTGCTTTTTTCTGGGTCTGCAAATTGGTTACCACGCTTCTCGCATCAGAATAAAGATTCCAAAAAAAATTCTCATTAATAGTAAAATATTTTGGGACAACCTCCGAAAGGGATTGGAAAAATTCAAGCCTTTTAGACTGCCTAGAATTAATTTGACCATCTGCCTGAACATTGGTGAGAAAGATTGTCTGAGGCGCCGCCTTGTGGACAAAGTGTTAAACTCCTGCTGAAGATAGACACAGAGTGCTGGAGTTACTCTATGGGTCTGGCAGCAGCTCTGGAGAAAAAGGATGGGTGACATTTGGGGACAGAACCCTTCTGTAGACTGAAAGTAGTGTGGAGGGAACTAGAGGTAGTAAAAGGTCAGAACAAATCAGGGCCCGCCACTGATGGCCAAGGAAGGGTGAAGCCCATATGACTCACTGTTGGCAGGGGAGAGGAGATAACAAGGAGTACAAGGATATGAACAGTGGAACTAGTAGGATGACTAAGGTGGGGGGGAGAAGGAATGCAGGGATTACTTGAAAATAGATAAATCAAAATTTCATACCGCTGGGTTGTAAGCTGCCCAAGCGAAATATGTGGTGTTGTTCGTTCAATTTGCCTGTGGCCTCATTCAAACAGTGGAGGAGATCCAAGACCGAAAGGTCATTATGGGAATGGGAAGGGGAGCTAGAATTATAATCGGGAGATCACGTGGGCCTGGGCAGACTGAGCGCAAATGTTCAGTGAACCGATCGCCCAGTCTGCACTTGGGCTCACATATCTTAGCCCACACCGAGAATAACGGATACAGTAGATGAGGTTGGAGGAGGTGCAAGTGAACCTAAATTTTAATCCAGAAGTTTTTTTAGTCAGAGGTTTCTGAAGTTACCTCAGGGCATGGATCAGGAACGGCCAAGCCTAAATCTAATCAGCCTGGAAAATGTTTTTTTTTATATCAAGAGATGGGCCTGATAAGTTTGTGAAAGAACATCCATTGGTTGCCTTGGAGTCAACTCTCCGTATAACTAGCAGTATTTAGATAAGAAATAAAATGAGTGAGTTCACAAAGCTAGGAGGCTGGTGTGTGACTGTAGCCTTTCCTTTAGACTTTAGAGATAGTGCGTGAAAACAGGCCCTTCGGCCCACCGAGACCACTCCGACCTGCATTCCCCTAGCACTATCCTACACACCAGGGACAATTTATAATTTTACTGAAGCCAATTAACCTACAAACCTGTATGTCTTTCGACATATTAGGGAGAAAACCAGAAAACCCATGGGGTCACAGGGAGAACATACAAATTCCGTCCAGACAGCACCTGCAGTCAGGATCGAGGCAGCAACTCTACCACTCTTCCACTGGGTCGCCTCTGTGCTGTAATTCAGCAACAAAGAAAGGGTGGATGTAAACAATGAAATGAAATTTAAGAGTTTACCAACCTCTTGTGCACACCCAAAGAAATTGTGGGCAGCACAGTGAGACAGATGGTAGAGCTGTTGTCTTACTGCGCCAGAGATCCCAGTTCAATCACATTCTTCCTGCGACCGCATGCATTTCCTCCGTAAGCTCCGGTTTCTTCCTACATCCAAAGACATGCGGGCTTTTAGGTGAATTGTCCTCTGAAAATTGTCTCTAGTATAGGGAAATGGATGAGAAAGTGGGATAACATACTGTAGGACTAGTATGAACGTGGGCATGGAATCAATGGGTCAAAGGGTCTGTTTTCATGCTGTATCTTTCAATCAATCAAGACGGACATATGAGGCCCAAGATCCATGTCTGTACGGAGTTTTACGTTCTCCCTGTGAGCGCATGGGTTTTCTCCGGCTGCTCCGGTTTCCTCCCATGCTTCAAAGACGCACAGGTTTGTAGGCTAATTTGCTTCTGTAAATTGTCCCTGGTGTGTAGGCTAGTGTTAGTGTACGGGGTGATCGCTGGTCGTCGTGGACTCAGTGAGCCAAAGGGCCTGTTTCCATGCCGTACCTCTAAGGTCAAAAGTAAAACTGTGAATGCCTGACGCTTTTTGCCAGCTACCAGGGCAGTGAAATGGATACAAATCTTTTATAATACATTCACTACAATGACAGGCTAACAATTATTTTGCTTTAACATTACAGACTTGCTTTTCATTTGAAATTCAACACTAACAGGAATTGTCTTTATAGCCCAATTCCTAATTATATGGTAATCCAAAACCCTGCAACAGAAGAAAAAACATCTAAAAATAACAGGTAAAGAAAGGGAGTAGCTATTCTCTGTGCCCCAGCTTATTTTTCAAACAGCATAAACCTATAATTATGGCCAGATAATTAAATTGCAACAGCTTTCTCATCTCAGTGCAAATTGGACGTGGTGTTTTTTACCTGCCAGCGCATGTCGATATTTATTTGTAAATTCACCTCAAAAAAAGCATTTCATTGGTTGTAGACAAGGACACAATGTTGCTGCCTCATGGTGCCAGAGACCCAGGTTTTATCCAGAGCTTGGGTGCCGTCCGTGTGGAGTTTGCAGTTCTCTTAGTGCTCGCGTGGGCTTTGCCCGAGTGCTCCAGTTTCCTCCCACATCCCAAAGGCATGTGGGTTTGTAGGTTAATTCGCCTCTGTAAATTATCCCTAGTGGGTCGGGAGTGGGTGAGAAAGTGGGATAACGTACAATTGGTGAGAATGGATGATTGATGGCATGGGCTGACTTGTTGAACAGAAGGGCCTGTTTCCATATTACATCTTTCAAACAAAACAGTACTACACAAATAAGAATCTCACATTTCCCTCCATCAAGAAGGTGGATAAATGTGAGGTTATCCACTTTGGTGGCAAAAACAGGAAAGTAGACTATTATCTAAATGGTGGCCGATTAGGAAAAGGGGAGATGCAACGAGACCTGGGTGTCATGGTACACCAGTCATTGAAAGTAGGCATGCAGGTGCAGCAGGCAGTGAAGAAAGCGAATGGTATGTTAGCATTCATAGCAAAAGAATTTGAGTATAGGAGCAGGGAGGTTCTACTGCAGTTGTACAGGGTATTGGTGAGACCACACCTGGAGTATTGCGTACAGTTTTGGACTCCAAATATGAGGAAAGACATTCTTGCCATAGAGGGAGTACAGAGAAAGTTCACCAGACTGATTTCTGGGATGTCAGTACTTTCATATGAAGAAAGACTGGATAGACTCGGCTTGTACTCGCTAGAATTTAGAAGATTGAGGGGGGATCTTATAGAAACTTACAAAATTCTTAAGGGGTTGGACAGTCTGAATGCAGGAAGATTGTTCCCGATGTTGGGGAAGTCCAGGACAAGGGGTCACAGTTTAAGGATAAAGGGGAAATCCTTTAGGACCGAGATGAGAAAAACATTTTTCACGCAGAGAGTGGTGAATCTCTGGAACTCTCTGCCACAGAAGGTAGTTGAGGCCAGTTCATTGGCTATATTTAAGAGGGAGTTAGATGTGGCCCTTGTGACTAAAGGGATCAGGGGGTATGGAGAGAAGGCATGTACAGGATACTGAGTTGGATGATCAGCCATGATCATATTGAATGGCGGTGCAGGCTCGAAGGGCCAAATGGCCTACTCCTGCACCTATTTTCTATGTTTCTATGTAAGAGAGACATAGATCATGGATTATTGCATTGGGTCTAGCTCAAAACTCAAACAGAAACTCCACAACACTGTCATAAAAGCACTGCCCATCACTTAAGATGGAAGACAATTACAATAGGTATTTCATAAATACACAGCAGTAGACACTTACCATTTAAAAAAGATCCTTGAGGGCAATGAGCGTATGACTTTGAGATTATGGCATGAGATTTAGTTTAGTTTAGAGATACAGCATAGAAACAGGCCCTGCACCGACCAACAATCACCCTGCACACTTGTTCTAACCTACGGACTAGGGAAAATTTACAGAGGCCTAAACACTCGCACCTCTTTGGAGTGTGGTTAGTTCCCAGGGTGGCGGGAATTACATATGATAAAAGAATGGGTCGACTAGGCTTGTATTCACTGGAATCTAGAAGGATGAGAGGGCTCTTATAGAAACATATACATTTTTTCTAAGGGATTGGACAGGTGAGATGTAGTAAAAATATTCCCCATGTTGGTGGAGTCTAGAACCAGAGGTTACAGTTTAAGAATAAGGGGTAGGCCATTTAGGACTGAGATGAGGAAAAACTTTTTCACCCAGCGAGTTGTAAATCTGTGGAATTCTCTGCCACAGAAGGCAGTGGAGGCCAATTCACTGGATGTTTTCAAGAGAGAGTTAGATTTAAGTTCGTTCAAGTTTATTGTCACATGCACCAATTAAGGTACAGTGATATTTGAGTTACCATACAGCCATACAAGTAAAAATAACCCAATACACAACAGAATTTAACATAAACATCCACCACAGTGGAATCAGCATTCTTCACTGTGATGGAAGGCAATAAAGTTCAGTCATCTTCCTCCTTTGTTCACCCGTGGTCGGGGCCATGAATCCTCTGCAGTCGCCGCTACAGATGTTCAGACCCTCTTGTCGGATTGATCGGAACACACTCCGCGGTTTGGTGTTCCTGAATCAGCCGTTTCTTACCGGAGGCCGTGGTTTCACAATGTTAAAGTCCACAGGCTCCGCGGTCGGAGCTCCAACACTGGCCATCCTCGCAAAGGATGCCATCGCCCGCTGCGTCAGCGCCGCGCCTGCTGCTTGAAGCTCTGGGCCGGTCTCCGGTCTGGAGAGGCCGCACCAATCCAGTTGTTAGGCCGTAAGAGGGGGGCGAAAATGCGACAAGGAAAAAAGTCGCATCCCCGTCGAGGTAAGTGACTGGAAACGGTTTCCCCCTATTCCCCCCCCATTCCCCACATCAAACATACCGAGAAACATTAAGACATACATTTAGACACACTAAAAATAACAAAAAAGTTAAAAATCACACAAGCTGATGGCGAGGCTGCCGCTCACGCCGCCACCCGGTGGTTAGCTCTTCGGGCTAAAGGAATCAAGGGATATGGGGAGAAAACAGGAACGGGGTACTGATTTTGGATGATCAGCCATGATCATATTGAATGGTGGTGCTGGCTCCAAGGGCCGAATGGCCTACTCCTGCACCTATTTTCTAATTCACCCCTCCTACTTCCTTCTGCTGAACGCTGGCCGAGCTGCAAGCTTACCAATTCACAACTCTTTAGCCTTTTTGGGTTCACACCCGTCTTTTTCATCCCTAGCTTTTGTTCACCAATCTGCCTGTCAAATAACCCCTTCACCCATATTCACCTATTGCCGGCCATGCTCTCTTCTTGCTCTCTTTCCAGCCCCTCCCCTCTTTAATTTAGCTTTGAGATACAGCACGGAAACAGGCCCTTTGGCCCACCGAGTCCGCACAGATCATCGATCCCTGCACATTAACACAATGCTACACATACTAGGGACAATTTACATTTATACTGAACCAATTAACCTACAAACCTGTATGTTTTTGGAGTGTGGTTGGAAACCAAAAATGAATGAATAAGTTTGTTGGCCAAGTATATTCACATACAAGGAATTTGCCTTGGTGCTCCGCCTGCCTATGACAACATGACATACAGTGACAGTTAGGAATGACACATAAAACATTAAACATTAATAATAAAACATTATCGATTAAACATGTGAATTAAATAAAATACCAGAGCAAAAGGAGGCTACAGATTTTTGGTTATTGAGTAGAGCTACTACTCGTGGACTAAAACTGTTTTTATGTCTGGCTGTGGCACCTTTGACAGTCCGGAGTCTCCTTCCAGAGTGAAGTGTTACAAAGAGATTGTGACCAGGGTGAGAGGGGTCAGAGATGATCTTACCCGCTCGTTTCCTGGCCCTTGCAGTGACGGAGAAAACCAACGCAGGTTACGGGGAGAATCTACAAGCTCCGTACAGACAGCACAGTTGAGATCGAACCCGGGTCTCTGGTGCTCTAAGGCAGCAACTCTACCGCTGCGTCACAGTGCCACCCCTCTTTAATCAGTCCGAATGATCCCGTCCTGAAATTTCATCCATCTATGTTCTCCAGATATGCTCCCTGACCCGCTGAGTTATTCCAGCACATTGTGCCTTTCTTTTGCAAAATAACATGTAGACCACATCATTAGCAATGTCTTCATCGACTCCTCTTATTAATTCCACAATCAATTCAGTCCGACAGGATCTTCCCTTCACAAATTCACTCTGACTGATCCTGATTAATCTGTACCTTTCCTTAGAATACATTCCAATAACTCCCCACCACTGAAGTGTAAGTAAATGATCTGCAAGAAGTTGCTTTATCACTTCCTACCTTCTTTAATGAAAGTTTGACATTAGCCGTCCACTCATCCTCTGGCATCATTCATGCAGTCAGGGAAGACCGAAAACAAATTGGAGTCAGAGCCTTAACATGTTCCTCCCTTCCTTTAATGGTCTAAGATGTCATCAGAGACTGGTCGGCACTAGCATAATCAAGGATGAATGTCACCCCGGTCACTCCCCCTTCTCCCCTCTCCCTCAGGCAAGACTTACAGAAGTGTGAAAACGCACGCCTCCAGTTTCAGGGACAGTTTCTTCCCACCTGTTATCAGGCAACTGAACTATCCTATCTCCAACTAGAAAGCAGATCTGACGTACCATCTATGCTCTTTGGAGAACCTCGGACTACTTTTAATCGATCTTCACTGGACTATATCCCACACTAAATCTTGTTCCTTTTATCCTGGATGAGAAGGGTCTCGAGCCGAAACGTCACCTATTCCTTTTCTCCAGAAATGCTGCCTGACACTCTGAGTTACTCCAGCCTTTTAAATATGTACACTGTGGACGGCTTGATTGCAATCACGTATAGTCTTTCTGCTGACTGGACAGCACGCAATAAAAAACTATCTCACAATAAACTAAACTAAATCACTAATCCGTCATCGCTCGGTTTAACCACCTTAGATGCGTCCGTTTTTACAATGTTTATCCTACAGATTTTCACGCTTCTCCTAAATGGCAACATTGTTCCCTTCCTCGTTGGTGGAGTGGGCCGCTGGAGGCCCTGCAGTAACCAGGGGATTGCATGGATTGAGCGGCATTGGAGGCCCCACTGAGGTCAGACGAGCGCGCGGATCGGACGCAGCCTGAAGCAGCACGGAACAGCTGTGGAGGACATCAGCGACATCGCCAGGCCAGGCCGACCCCTGCAACTCCGACCCAGTGCCGCTGCCAGGACAACGGGCCTTTAAGGCCAAGATAAGCCTCGTTATTTTTAAGAACTTTAAAACTTGAAGGACACAAGATGGCACCGGTAACATGCCAACTCTTTGTGTACTGCCTCGGTAATGTCTACTATTCTTACACTATAATTATTGCACCTTTGTATCTATTTCTGACTGTGTTTACATGTAGTATGATTTCACTGAATTGTATGCAAAACAAAGTTTGGAGGTTTGGCACAGTAACAGGCCCTTTGGCCCACTGAGTCCACTCCAACCATCAATCACCTGTCCACACTAGTTCTATGTTAACCCAGTTTCTGGTCTACTCCGTACACACTCAGTCCAATTTACCAAAGGTCAATTAACCTACAAACGTGCACGCCTCTGGGATGTGGCAGGAAACCACACGGAGAACGTGCAAACTCCACCCAGACAGCACCTGAGGTCAGGATCAAACTTGGGTCTCTCGCGCTGTGAGGCAGCATCTCTACCAGCTGCGCCACCGTGCTGCTGACAAAGTACATGTGACAATAAAGTACCATTGAACCTTTCCATAAAGATAGCTGCAAAGTATTAATTAAAACACCAACTTTGACATAAAGTTCAAGAAAGAACTGTAGATGCAAGAAAAAGCGAAGGTAGACAAAAATGCTGGAGAAACTCAGCGGGTGAGGCAGCATTTATAGAGCGAAGGAATAGGTGACGTTTCGGGTCGAGACCCTTCTTCAGACTGATGTGGAGGTGGGGGGGGGGAAGAAGAAAGGAAGAGGCGGAGACAGTAGGCTGTGGGAGAGCTGGGAAGGGGAGGGGAAGGAGGGAGAAAGCAAGGACTGCCTGAAATTGGAGGAGTCAATGTTCATACCGCTGGGATGTAACCTACCCAAGCGAAATATGAGGTGCTGCTCCTCCAATTTGCAGTGGGAAAGACTCTGGCCATGAAGGAGGCCCAGGACAGAAAGGTCAGATTCGGAATGGGAGGGGGAAGTTGAAGTGCTGGGCCACCGGGTAATCAAGTGGGTTCGTGCGAACCGAGCGGAGGCGCTGGGCGAAGCGATCGCCAAGCCTACGCTTGGTCTCACCGATGTAGAGCAGCTGACACCTAGAGCAGCGGATGCAATAGATGAGGTTGGAGGAGGTGCAGGTGAACCTGCCTCACCTGGAAAGACTGCTTGGGTTCTTGGATGGAGTCCTTGGGGAGGGGGGGGGTAAAACGACAAGTGTTGCATTTCCTGCGGTTGCAAGGGAAATTACCAGGGGAGGGGGTGGTTTGGGTGGGTAGGGCGAATTGACCAGGGAATTACGGAGGGAGCAGTCTCTGCGGAAAGCCGAAAGGGGAGGAGATGGGAAGATGTGGCCAGTAGTGGGATCCCATTGGAGGTGGCGAAAATGTCAGAGGATTATCTGTTGTATGTGACGGCTGGTGGGGTGGAAGGTGAGGACAAGGAGGACTCCTTGTTACGAGTGGGGGGGGGGGGATGGGGAGTGAGAGCGGAGCTACGGGATATACAGGAGACCCTGGTGAGAGCCTCATCTACAGTTGAAGAGAAGACCCGTTCCCTAAAGAATGAGGACATCTCCGATCCCCTGGTTTGGAACACCTCATCCTGGGTGCAGACGCTGTGTAGAGGGAGGAATTGGGAGTAGGGGTTTGAGTCTTTACAGGAAGCAGTGTGGGAAGAAGTGTAGTCCAGATAGCCATGGGAGTCAGTGGGTTTATAGAAGATGTCGGTCAGTAGTCTGTTACCTGCGATGGAGATAGTGAGGTCATGAGACGGTGACATAAAGGTCCCTTTTTGGTCCCTAATTGCCCTATGTCATTCTCCACTTATCATCTTAATGTATTTAAACCATCTTTGATTTTCTTTAATTGTACTTCGACTTTACACTATATTTTAGACTTTAGAGATATGGCATGGAAATAGGCCCTTCAGCCCATTAAGTGCATGCTGCCCAATGATCACCCGTTCGCACTAGACAATTTACACACGCCAATTAACCTACAAACTCGCATGTCTTTGGAGTGTGTGAGGAAACGGGAGCACCCGGAGAAAACTCACGTGGAGAACGTACAAACTCCACACAGACAGGATCAAACCCGGGCTCTGGCAACTTAACTCTGCGCCACTGTGCCGGCCCATTACAAAGAGCATAACAAAACTAGAAAAATTGAAAAACAGTCACTTGATCTGCTTTTAAAATGTAAGTTGCTGCCAAATAAAGGTATCAAACAAGCCATGGCCTCCTCTGACGGATACAAGCTTTGACACCTACTGTAACTTGCCCAAGTGTAAAATGTGCTATGCATTACTTCCAGTCTTTGTGCCAAATATCAGAAAATCTATAATTCAAAGTCGCTGAGTTAATTATGTTACGAAACCTCAGAAAGGTATTGAATCAACTAACAAGTATAATCTGATCCCAGATCCACCTCAGTAATAGACACAAAAATCAGCAGTGAATCAGTGGGATCACGTGCCACCATTATGCTACTTGTCCTCCATCAAAGGCCCTTTGTCATCTGGCCACCTGGCCTGATGGCCCTTTGCCGTCCAGCCGTCCGACCTGATGGTCCTTTTCAATGATGAGACAGAGGACAGGTAGGAGACAGACAGCCTCGAAACATGACGCCACAACAGTGACCTCTCCCTCAATATCAGCAACATAAAGGAGTTAGTCATCAACTTCTAGAAACAGGGTAGCGTACATGCCTTATTTAGCATCAATGGTGCTGAAGTGGAGATGGTCAAGAGCTTCATGCTTCTAGTTGTAAATATCACCAACAATTTGACCTGATTCAAGTCAACCACATTGATGACGGCCACACCATCACCTCTATTTCTGCAGAAGGCGTTTCAAATGACGATTCTTATCGATTTCTACAGATGGTTAGCATCCTATCGGGACGCACTACAACTTGATTTGGCAACTGCTCTGTCCAAGATTGCAAGAAGCTGCAGGGAGTTGTCAATGCAGCCCAGTCCATCACGCAAACCAGCCTACCTCCATGACTCCATCTGCACTTCACGCTGCTTCGGAAAAGCAGCCAACATTATCAAAGACCACTCACACCTCAATCATTTTCTCTTCTCCCATCAGCTAGCAGGCACAAAAGCATGAAAGGACAGACCACCAGATTAGAGAACAGCTTCATCTCCACTCTTAAAAGTCTCTTCCACAGACCTCTCAAATTAAGCTTTAGTTTTTAGAGATACTGAGTCTGTGCCGACCGGCGATCCCCGTACAGTAACACTATCCTTCACACTGGGGACAATTTAACCAAAGCCAATTAACTCCACGCCTTTGGAGTGTGGGAAGAAACCGGACCACCCCGAGAAAACCTACGCAGGGCACAGGGAGAACGTACAAACTCTGTACAGGCAGCACCTGTAGTCAGGATCGTACCCGGGTCTCTAGTGCTGTGCCACTATTTATCAATTTATCATGAGACTATTTCCTGGGATGGCTGGACTATCATATGATGAAAGAATGGAGCGACTGGGCTTGTATTCACTGGAATTTAGAAGGAAGAGAGGATATCTTATAGAAAATTATTAAGCGATTGGACAGGCTAGATGAATGAAACATGTTCCCAATATTGGGGGAGTCCAGAACCAGGGGCTACAGTTTACAGTTTACAGTTTAAGAGCTTTTTAACTCTTTGGGCTAGCGGAATCAAGGGGAGAAGGCAAGAACGGGGTACTGCTTGTGGATGATCAGCCATGATCACATTGAATGGCGGTGCTGGCTCGAAGGGCCAAATGGCCGACTCCTGCTTTGTATCTTTGTACAATTTATCCGGGTTGCAAGTTCCCTATCTTCCAGGCTACCTTGTTGTCATCCTTGTACATTAAACTCTGCACTTCCTCTGCAACTGTACCACTAAATTCTGCACTTTGTTTATTTTCTCTTTTGCACAGCTGATGTACCCAAGTATGGTATTATTGAAAGCACCCTTCGATATTAAGTTCTTTACTATATTGTTTTTTTTTTAACTATATCTCATGTGTGACAACAAGTTCATAGGTTTATGTCAATGGAGCATAATTGGGCCATTCAGCTCATCGAGTCTATTCCGCGATTCAATCATGGCTGATCTATCTTTCCCTCTCAACCCCATTCTCTTGGCTTCTCCCAATAACCATTGACACCCTTATATCTGTCAAAAAGAAGATAGACACAAAAAGCTGGAGAGAAGGAATGGGTGACGTTTCGGGTTCGAGACTCCATCTGTCAATCTCCACTTTAAAATTACCCAATGACTTGGCCTCCACAGCCGTCTGTGGCAATGAATTCCATGGATTCACCACCCTCTGACCAAATAAATTCTCTTCATCTCCTTTCTAAAGGTCCATCCGTTTATTTTGAGGCTGTGCCCTCTGGTCCAAGACTCTAGTGCAAATAATAAACTACTGTATGACTTAATAGCACTGATGTGCCTAATGCAGGGCAATGATTTGCAAGTTTATCTCAGAAGGTGGAGATTTGGGGGTATTAGGGAGATATGGTGCATGCTTAATTACGTAATTATTCGTATAGGAATAACACTCCTGGCTTTATCAATTTAGAGACAAAAAGAATGTGATGACATCCCACAATCCAACATCTTGAATTACCTTGATCCCAAATAGTTTCCACTTGTTCCCATTCCTTCCTACCCCCCATGTCTCATGAACCCCCACATCTCACGCCCCCCCCCCCCCCCCCCAGTAATGAATAGACAAGAGAAAAGGCTGTACTTTTTTTGATGAATTGAGTTTGCAGTCAGTTCATCATCATACATGCCTCGCAGAATTAGAAGAATATTTTAAGGTGAATCTGAAGACGGGTACAAAAGGGACACAAAGTGCTTTAGTGCTGAGTATAGATGTTGGGAGGTCATGTTGCAGTTATACAAGACGTTGGTGAGGCCCCATTTAGAGCAGTGTGCTTTGTTCTGAGCACCATGTTAGCGGAAAGAAGTTGTCAAGCTGGAAAGGGTGCAGAGAAGACATGAGAATGCTGCCCGGACTCGAGGGCCTGAGCTATAGGGAGCGGTTGAGCAGCCGAGAATTCCATTGCTTGGAACGCGGATGAAGGTGATCTTATAGAGGTGTACGAATTCCTAAAAGGATTAGCTCTGGAAGACCTAGTCTCTTGCCCAGAGTAGGGGAATCAACAACCAAATGACATGGTGACAGGAGAAAGATTTAACAGGAACATGAGGGGTAACTCTTTCACACAAAGGCTGGTGGGTGTATGTAACAAGCAGCCAGAGGACATAGTTGAGGCAGGTACCATTACAACGTTTAAGAAACATTTAAGATGATTTGCTATCTGTGCGGAGTTTGCATGATCTCCCCATGGGTTTTCTCCGGGTTCCCTCCAACCAAAATCCAGCTTGACAACATCTTTCCTCTAACATGGTGCCCAGAACAAGTAGGTTAATTGGCTTCTGTAAATTGTCCCTGGAGGGGGAAGGGAGTTGGAGTTGGCGGTGCAACTCATGTTGCAGCGGCCCCTACAGCCTGTCTGTCTTATTTTATTTTTTGGTCTAGTTAAATGTAGTTGCCGTGTTTTTTTAAACTGTTTTTAACTGTGTATATGTGGGAGGCAGGGGGGGGGGGGGTGGGGGGGGGGAGGGGGAAACTTAAAACATTTCTTCCCAGCACGGAAGACCCGATCTTTTCCCTGTCGGGACTCCGTTGTCGTTGGGGCCTCCAACCGTGGAGTGGCCTCCAACCGGAACGACCTGGGGGCTCCAGTCGCGGGGCTGGCCGGCCTCTGAGCATGGGGAGCGGTGGTGGCTCGCTGCTGCGGCCCGACTCCGGAGCTCGGAGGCTCCAGCTGCAGGCCGGTGGACTGTGACATCGGGAGAGTGAGAGACCACTTTTTGGAGTTCCCGCAACGCAACTTCTCCAGCCCGTGTTGCGGGGTTGGAACGACCCAGAGCGGGGCCGTACATCGCCCGGCGCGGCTTTAATGGCCGGGGGACATTCCAACGCTCACCGGGGGCTCCAACTTTGTGACATTTAGACCCGGAGCGAGGTAACATGGAACTTGCGTGGACGGGTAATCGATGGTCAGCATGGACCCAGAAGGGCATATTTCCAAGCTGTAACTCCAAACTAAACGTTTAAGAAGCATTTAGACTGGTACATGGATAGGACAGGGTTAGAGGGATATGTGCCAAACGCAGGCAGGTGGGACTAGTGCAGATGGGACATGTTGATCCGTGTGGGCAAGTTGGGCTGAAGGGCGTTTCAACACTGTATGACCATAACTCAGGGGGTCAGGCAGAATCTCTGAACATGGAGGGTATACTCATCCAATGATTAAATAAAGATTAGAGCAAGACATCATTTGCCTATTGGGGGAAGTCTCGACCAACAAAGTGTTGTATGCTGCAGAAAACTAGATCTCCTCCACTGAAACCCAAAACTCAACTGAGAACTACTTCTGACATAACCTATGCTCAAAGAACTTTGTTCATTAATAAGTTATTAATAAATTGCACTCACATTCATGTTCTTCCTTTTGCATTCATTGGTTGTATTTGCTACTTCAATTACAGTAAATTGCATTTCTCTTCATGGGAACATTTCATCCTCAATCCTAAAGGACTGCCTTGGAAGAAGAAAAAGTTTCTCAATACAACCCAATTAAAAACAAGTTCAACTGACGGTTATTTCAATATAGACATTAAGTGCAGGAGTAGGCCATTCGGCCCTTCGAGCCAGCACCGCCATTCAATGTGATCATGGCTGATCATACACAAGCAGTACCCCGTTCCTGCCTTCTCACCATATCCCTTGACTCCGCTATCTTTAAGAACTCTATCTAACTTTCAAGCTGGGTGCAACACACTAAGGCAAAATTATTTTTTTATGAGAGCATATTTTAATCAGAAATAACATGAGGCAATGGGAATGTAACTGTAAAGGCTTGGAGATGTTGAGCTGGTCAAATCTTCATTGAAGGAGGGAAGGTGGGTTAAGATTCGGCTGTCGAAGGTCCAGAAGTGTACCTGTGGAGGTGAGCATTCTTGCTACGCCAATGATAGAAGAGGCCAACAATGCTTTGAATACTGCACAGCTTAGAGAACCAGAAAATAGAAACAAAGAACTGCAGATGCTGGTTTATACCAAAGACTGGCACAAAGTGCTAGAATAACTCCAGCTTGACCCACTCCAGACCCAAATCACCACCGTCCTTTTTCTCCAGAGATGCTGCCTGAACTACTGAGTCTTTAGAGAAACAGAAAATTATTATAAAATGATTGTCATGCCACATGCACAATATCTAATAAGCGACTAGTATTTTTACCTAATGTTACACTTGTGCGTACGAATGAACTGCAGACGCTGCTTTTTACCGAAGATAGACACAAAATGCTGGAGTAACTCAGCCGGTCAGGAGAAAAGAAATAAGTGACGTTTCGAGTCGATACCCTACTTCAGACTGAGAGCCAAGGTAGAGGGAAACTGGCCGGACTCCCTCCCCTGACGGGCACACGCTGGACATCTTGAGGGTTTGAGGCAGCTGTATTACCTGCTGTGCCATTTATAGAAATATTCCACCATCAGTTGATTGCTTTGGCAGTCAAGGTCATAAAGGCATAAGTGAAAGGAGCAGTATTAGGCCATTCGGCCCATCAAGACTACTCCGCCATTCAATCATGGCTGATCTATCTCTCCTAACCCCATTCTCCTGCCTTCTCCTCATAACCCCTGACAGTACTAATCAATTCACTCTGCATTGTCACGACGTCAATTTGAACGTTTTGGAGCCGGAGAGGATGGAAACAATGCAACGATGAGATGGAGAGATAGAAACAAAATCTGAAAAAGAGACACGGGGTGCAGAAAGAGAGAAAAAATTGTGAAAGCAGGAGATTGGAAAGTAAGACAAACTGGTACAATATAGGTGAAAAACAGGTGGGCAGGTATAAAGAGGGGAAAGTGAGAGTGAGAACAAGAGGAAGATGCGGAGTCTATATTCAGATAGTCAGAGACAAGCTGGGTGAGAAATAATACCAACAATGCAAAGGAATGGAACAGGAAAGGAATGAAATCATATCATGGCAGGTTTGGTAAGCGATTCCCAATGAAACAGAAATAGCATCTTAGAGCCATGTTATACATCTGCTCAGACAGATTTCTTCTGTGCACTCCGAAGCATACATTTTCGGAATCATTATTTTTATGTCAAAACACGATGCTTGTGATCATGCCTTCCCTGCAGGGCTGATAATTGGTTACAAAGTGAACAATATTTCATTGAAGAAATGTAGAATAATGCCACCAAGTGTCATGCCGAATGAAAACAGGCCCTTTGGCTCAACGTCCATGCTAAACAAGGTGCCCCATCCAAGCTCGTCCCATCTGCTAGTGTTTGGGACATATCCCTCTCAACCTTTCCTATCCCTGTAACTCTCCACCCATCTTGAAAACTCAAGACAGACTTCAGGATTTGAATGGGATAAATTAATAAAATAAATTATATTATGTGTTTCTAAATATTTCATAATGTTTTAAAACTGATTAGTCGAACCTGCAGTTGGTAGCATCGTTGTCTTAAGTTGAGGTGAAGAAATATTTTACAAGTTATAAAAATATGACATACTCCATGAAAAACAAAGATGGGAACTGTTAAAATCATGAGTTTATTTTTGGTTATTTGTACATTCACTTTGATCATCGTGCAATTCTCAAATTCAAAATTCACATTAAAATTTCAAATTCAGGGAGTTGTTTTGCTGCAACAGAGAGCAATTCTTCCCAGATCAAAAGTTATCAATCTGACTAATTTATATTAGATATATTCTTGCTACTGTTCCACTTCCCACCCACCTATAGCCAGTAAGTGTCTGTGTTTTACACCTTTCCATTCAATTTTCCATGAAAAGTAATTTTGAATTATAATACATCATAATTCCACATTTACAAAATTGTAAAAACATTTCATCCTTCCACCTATAAAAGTTCACTCTCTACTTCCTGTACAAGACGCGAAGGAAGAGTGTAGAACAAAGCCGATGATGCGGATGGAAGCCACAGAGAGGATGAACAAGAGGCAAATGATGCTTAACATAGACAAAATGCTGGAGTAACTCAGCGGGTCAGGCAGTATCTCTGAAGAGAAGGAATAGGTGACGTTTCTGATCAGAGCCCTTCTTCAGAAGTCTGAAGAAGGGTTTCAACCCGAAACGTCACCCATTCCTTTTCTCCAGAGATGCTGCCTGACCCGCTGAGTTACTCCAGCATTTTGTGTCTATCTTTGGTGTAAATGAGCATCTGCAGTTCCTTCCAACACGGCAAATGATGCTTGGCAGATATGGGTGAAGGATACAATTTAAATGTATTGCTATTACACTACAATAACGAGCAAATAATACCAAAATTCTGTTTGGCATGATCACATTTAATGACACTTTAAAAAAAAGAATTCAAACTGGCTTGAAAGTTTTAACAAATACATTGTGCGTTGCCTCTTGGTATCTCTGATGGAGAAGGAATGTGTTGAACCATAGAGGTGACATGCACCCAAATGCTTCACAGGAACCTCTGCTGGAAGGTGTTTAGTTAAGCACCAGGCCAAGTGGTTTGCATTTCACTGGGCCGGCCTTTCGAAAAAAGCTACATTTTACTAGAGTAACTCAGTGGGTCGGGCAACATCCCTGGAGAACATGGATAAGTCCTGTTCTCCAGTAATTCTGCCTAAAGCTGCTGAGTTACTCCAGAACTCTGTTAGTTTTTGTCAACCAGCGTCTGCAGTTCCTTTTTTTTGTTTTCACTAAATGTTACTTTTTTTGTCAAGTTCATAGGATGGTTACAGTGCTGGCAAGTCTATTCTTAATAAGAACCGCACTGATTAGCTTGACTGACTATTTCAGAAAACAGTCAAACATCAAATGCATTGATACATCTGGTTAGAAACAGGTCAGATGAAACAAGGATAGCAAATCTCATGTGCACACAAGGAACTGCAGATGCTGGTTTACCATCAAATTGAATTCTATGAAGGACATTAGCGATCGAGAAGAGTTTTCACACCATAACAGTGGCTTAATGTTCATCTTTGCTAGTTTTTTTAATTCTAGCCTATTCAATTACGTGGCATTCGGCTTTCTCAGCTGTGCGATGGAATTTAAATTTGTCTCCAGATCAATAATTCAGGCTAGAGGATAGCAGTCAAGTTAATCACAATGTTAGCATATACTGTTGTGGAATCCCTGAACAGAATTAATCAACATCAACAAAAGAGCACAGAAAAAGGAAAAAGACTTATCAGCAGAAAAAAAATGTGAGAACAATTATGGTTAAGGTAGGAACTGAGGAAATTCCAATACTGCCACCCGAGGCATGTCTGACTAAATAAGCTGTCAAGCTTGTTTTATGCTTAGCTCTTTAGAGTTGCACCAGAGCATTGAGCTAATTTTCAATTGTTTTCCTCATCGGAAGGAAACTTTCAATTTTGGATTCCTGCTGAGAATTCTGGAGTATTCCTCAAATCATTTCACTGTAAAAGATGTCTCTAAATATAAAAAAAACAAACACTTAAAATACTGAACGGCAACTTTTTTTTAATTTTGGTTCTGGAATTTAAAAATGTCACATATTGGAACTTTCCTACCTCAAGACATTGTGTAGCAAAAACAAAACAAAGGTGATGGAAGAACACTGTGGAGGAAAGTGGACAGGCAACATGCGACATTTTGCGTCACGACCTTCACCTGGACTGAGAGTATAGGGAAGGTGGCCGGTATGAAGCGGTGGAGATGAGGTGCGGGGCAAGGGCTGGTAAGTGATAAGTGGATCTATGTGAGGAGGGGGTTGGCTCACATAGCACACAGTCAGATAAGTGTGGACCTAGCAACCAAGGCTGGAGTTGGTATTGGGAATAGGGCTGCATATTATGGAATCAGATAACAATGGAAGAGTGGAGCCACCTAATTGCTTGCCAGCTCTTGCCCCACTCCTCACCCCCTTCACACTGGCCATCTCCCCGCTACTCTCACTGCAAGTGTAGGGCCCTGACCCAAATAGTAATTTGTCCATTTCTCTCCAGACACACGCTGCCTGACCCGCTGAGTTCCTCCAAGTTTGTTCATTGCTTCAGATTCCAGCATCTGCAGTCTCTTGTTTACATCATATAGATACTTCCCTCGTCACCCCCCCCCCCCTCCCCCTCCAAAGGAATACTTATGATCAGACTGATATTGTCCAGTTGAAACAATCCCCACCACTTGGTTAACAGGTTTAACTCGTAATGGGATGAAGAATCATCTTTATTGCCCTGAGACAAGTAAAATCAAACCAGATCACATACTTTGGCTGGGTCCACTCTGAGGGTTGCCATCCAAGTCACTGTCAACGCTTTGCAATTTTAATATGTCCTTGGCCAAATTGTCCTCTTGATGGCACTCCACTTCGTTCTCGTTCTCTCTCTCTCATTTGTTTGATTACAGGGTAAAAGCACGGAAATCACAGAACAGGCTTGCGTTTCGTGGTATAAAGTTGGTGGTTTTAAGCCAGTGTTTCGGAAGGCAAGTCACAGTAGAGTTACCCTGAAGTGAGTTCAGCCTTTTCTCTTCACGATGTTGGCACAGCTTTTTTCTCTCGGGCACGTCGTTTGTAAGTGCACCCGATACATCAAGAAAATATTTAAATTAATTAATTAATTAAAATAAATAGTTCTTTTATGTGAGATTGCCTCCTTTTTTGAGCTGCAGCAGCACCTGGCTGAAGTGCTACATTTTCACCAGTCAATGGAGCTGCATTCACATGTTGGCTACAAGAACCAGCTTGCTCTTCGACACTGACATTTGTTGCACTTCTCGCCTTTTTAGTTCTACCTGCAGAATTTTGTGGATTGGTTCCTTGCAATTTTCTCTTCTGCTTACCACTCCCAAAAATAATGCCGGGAGGACTCGGCGATTTTGGTGGAAGCACGCCCAGTGTACGTCTTGGATTGTGTTTGCCATTCAGGTTAACTGGAGAAAAGTAGTCCTCGTACACCAACAGGTCCTCTTTGAAGGGGCAAGCGTCCTTTTCATCAGGGATGTTGTTCACTTCCGATGGATCGTTTCTCGGTGATTTAAAATAAATAAAATCATCCTCCCATAACTTTATTTTTTTCTTTGAGCTCATCTGATTCTTGGCTCCAGTGGAAACATTTGATTTCAGGGGTGAAGCATAATTTTTGTAAAGTTCATTAGATGCAAAATCGCTTTGCCTGAGATTGTGATCCTCTTCAGAGGCTGCTGACCTGATCGGGAGAGGTGACTGTATGATCTTGTTGCTTTGCGCAATACAAAGCCTCATGTCCGCTGCTGTGCAGTTCAAAGCTTCCACACTTCCCTCAGAATAACTGAGGCTCACTTTCTTACTACATGAGCCAACTGACGTTTCATGGCGATGGAACGCAGTTTGAGAACTTCGCCTCTTTGGAAACTGAGGTTTTGTTTTAGAAATAGACTTCCTCACTCTACGCAGTAAGATTTTTTCGTTTTCATTCTGTGGTGATTTCACCAAATGCAGTCCCTGTGTAAAAGATTCCTGCTTGGAATGGTGACCCGTTTGCCCTACATGAGCTTCTGCTGAAAGTGGAGCCTTGCTTTCATGAGCATATTTGCCAGAGGTTTTATAGATTGATGCAACTCCGGAATCAATTTCGTATTCTTCTGTAACAAAATAAAGAACTTAATTCTTACATGCACAATAAAGCCATAAAAATACAATAGGATTAGGAAAATGGAAAACAATTACACTATAAAATAACAACCAAAGGAAATCAGGCAAAATAGTACTAGAATACAGAGTGGTGTCGTTTGTCATTCATCCAGTGAAACACCACCAAAAATAGTTTTGAACAACTATCACTGAAAATAGTTTAGCCATAGAACAGAGAACAATGCAGCACGAGAACAGGCCCTTTGGCCGACAATGTCTTCGCCGAACATGACCGCCAAGTTAGTCCCCTCCACCTGCATGTGATACATATGCCTCCATTCCCTGCATATCCGTGTGTTTATCTCAAAACCTCTCAAATGCCATAAATATATCTGCCTCCATCACCACCCTGGCAGTATTCCTCAAATCATTTCATTGTAAGAGATCTCTAAATATAAAAAAAACAAACACTTAAAATACTGAATGGCAACTTTTTTTTATTTTGGTTCTGGAATTAAAAAATGTCACATATTGGAACTTTTCGAGCTCAAGAAATTGTGTAGCTAAAAAAACAAAAAAACAAAGGTGATGGAAGAACACAGTGGAGGAAAGTGGACAGGCAACATGCAACATTTTGTGTCACGACCTTCAGCTGGACTGAGAGCAGAAGGATGGTGGCCGGTATGAAGCGGTGGAGATGAGGTGCGGGGCAAGGGCTGGTAAGTTATAAGTGGATCTATGTGAGGAGGGGGTTGACTCACATAACACACAGTCAGATAAGTGTGGACCTAACAACCAAGGCTGGAGTTTGTATTGGGAATAGGGCTGCATATTATGGAATCAGATAACAATGGAAGAGTGGAGCCATCTAATTGCTTGCCAGCTCTTGCCCCACTCCTCACCCCCTTCACACTGGCCATCTCCCCGCTACTCTCACTCCAAGTGAAGGGCCCTGACCCAAATAGTAATTTGTCCATTTCTCTCCAGACACACGTTGCCAGACCAGCAGTTCCTCCAGCAGTTTGTTCATTGCTTCAGATTCCAGCACCTGCAGTCTCTTGTTTACATCATATAGATACTTCCCTCGTCACCCCCCCCTCCTCCCCCTCCAAAGGAATCCTTATGATCAGATTGATATTGTCCAGTTGAAACAATCCCCACCACTTGGTTAACAGGTTTAACTCGTAATGGGATGAAGAATCATCTTTATTGCCCTGAGAGAAATAGAATCAAACCAGATCACATACTTTGGCTGGGTCCACTCTGAGGGTTGCCATCCAAGTCACTGTCAACGCTTTGCAATTTTAATATGTCCTTGGCCAAATTGTCCTCTTGATGGCACTCCACTTCGTTCTCGTTCTCTCTCTCATTTGTTTGATTACAGGGTAAAATCACGGAAACCACAGAACAGGCTTGCGTTTCGTGGTGTAAATTTGGTGGTTTTAAGCCAGAGTGTTTCGGAAGGCAAGTCACAGTAGAGTTACCCTGAAGTGAGTTCAGTCTTTTCTTTTCACGATGTTGGCACAGCTCTTTTCTCTCAGGCACGTCGTTTGTAAGTGCACCCGATACATCAAGAAAATATTTAAATAGTTCTTTTATGTGAGATTGTCTCCTTTTTTGAGCTGCAGCAGCACCTGGCTGAAGTGCTACATTTTCACCAGTCAATGGAGCTGCATTCACATGTTGGCTACAAGAACCAGCTTGCTCTTCGACACTGACATTTGTCGCACTTCTCGCCTTTTTAGTTCTACCTGCAGAATTTTGTGGATTGGTTCCTTGCAATTTTCTCTTCTGCTTACCACTCCCAAAAATAATGCCGGGAGGACTCGGCGATTTTGGTGGAAGCACGCCCAGTGTACGTCTTGGATTGTGTTTGCCATTCAGGTTAACTGGAGAAAAGTAGTCCTCGTACACCAACAGGTCCTCTTTGAAGGGGCAAGCGTCCTTTTCATCAGGGATGTTGTTCACTTCCGATGGATCGTTTCTCGGTGATTTAAAATAAATAAAATCATCCTCCCATAACTTTATTTTTTTCTTTGAGCTCAACTGATTCTTGGCTCCAGTGGAAACATTTGATTTCAGGGGATAATCTTTGTAAAGTTCATTAGATGCAAAATCGCTTTGCCTGAGATTGTGATCCTCTTCAGAGGCTGCTGACCTGATCGGGAGAGGTGACTGTATGATCTTGTTGCTTTGCGCATTACAAAGCCTCATGTCCGCTGCTGCGCAGTTCAAAGCTTCCACACTTCCCTCAGAATAACTGCGGCTCACTTTCTTACTACATGAGCCAACTGACGTTTCATGGCGATGGAACGCAGTTTGAGAACTTCGCCTCTTTGGAAACTCAGGTTTTGTTTTAGAAATAGACTTCCTCACTCTACGCAGTAAGATTTTTTCGTTTTCATTCTGTGGTGATTTCACCAAATGCAGTCCCTGTGTAAAAGATTCCTGCTTGGAATGGTGACCCGTTTGCCCTTCATGAGCTTCTGCTGAAAGTGGAGCATTGCTTTCATGAGCATATTTGCCAGAGGTTTTATTGATTGATGCAACTCCGGAATCAATTTCGTATTCTTCTGTAACAAAATAAAGAACTTAATTCTTACATGCACAATAAAGCCATAAAAATACAATAGGATTAGGAAAATGGAAAACAATTACACTATAAAATAACAACCAAAGGAAATCAGGCAAAATAGTACTAGAATACAGAGTGGTGTCGTTTGTCATTCATCCAGTGAAACACCACCAAAAATAGTTTAGAACAACTATCACTGAAAATAGTTTAACCATAGAACAGAGAACAATGCAGCACGAGAACAGGCCCTTTGGCCGACAATGTCTTCGCCGAACATGACCGCCAAGTTAGTCCCCTCCACCTGCACGTGATACATATGCCTCCATTCCCTGCATATCCGTGTGTTTATCTCAAAACCTCTCAAATGCCATAAGCATATCTGCCTCCATCACCACCCTGGCAGTGCTTTCCAGGCATTTTGTTGGCCTTTATAACAAGAATAGTTGAGTATAGGAGCAAACAGGTCCTTCTTCAGTTGTACAGGGCCCCAGTGAGACCACACCTGGAGTATTGTGTGCAGTTTTGGTCTCCAAATTTCATGAAGGACATTCTTGCTATTGAGGGAGTGCAGCGTAGGTTTACAAGGTTAATTCCCGGGATGACGGGACTGTCATATGCTGAGAGAATGGAGCGGCTGGGTGTTTAGAAGGATGAGAGGGTATCTTATTGAAACATATAGAAAAAGGGTTTGGACACGCTAGAGGCAGGAAACATGTTCCCGATGTTGGGGGAATCCAGAACCAGGGGCCACAGTTTAAGAATAAGGGGTAAGCCATTTAGAACGGAGACGAGGAAAACTTTCTCACAGAGAGTTGTGAGTCTGCGAAATTCTCTGCCTCAGAGGGCGGTGGAGGCTGGTTCTCTGGATACTTTCAAGAGAGAGCTAGATAGGGTTCTTAATGATACCGGAGTCAGGGGATATGGGGAGAAGGCAGGAACGAGGTACTGATTGGGGATGATCAGCCATGGTCAAATTGAATGGCAGTGTCATTCCCAATGGCCTACTCCTGCACCTAATGTCTATTATCCACTGCCTTCTGCATAAAAAAACCTGCCCCACTCATCTCCTTTAAACTTTGTCCCTCTCACCTTAAAGCTATGCCCTCTCGTCCTGGACATTTCCACCCTGGAAAAGGATGCACTGACTGTCTCCCCATCTATGCCTCTCATAATTGTATACGTTCTATCACAAGGGTTATCACTAGACTGGAACTCCCTGCCACAGAGGGTAGTCGAGGCCAGTTCATTGGCTATATTTAAGAGGGAGTTAGATGTGGCCCTTGTGGCTAAGGGGATCAGAGGGTATGGAGAGAAGGCAGGTACGGGATACTGAGTTGGATGATCAGCCATGATCATATTGAATGGCGGTGCAGGCTCGAAGGGCCGAATGGCCTACTCCTGCACCTAATTTCTATGTTCTATGTTTCTATCTGGTCTGCCCTCAGCCTCTGACATTCCAGGGAAAACGATCATGTTTGTCCAACCTCTCCTATAGGAAATAGTCTCTAATCCAGGCAGCATTCTGTTAAATCTCTTCTGCACCCCCCACATCCTCCTGTGTATGTTTGGGGCAAACAAGAACTGTCATAATAGTTCAAATACAGCTTAATCAAAGTCCTATAAAGCTGCATCATGACTTCTGAACCCTTGTACTCAATGCCCTGACTGATGAAGGCAAGCATACCACGCGCCTTCTTTGCCACTGTCTACTTATATTGCCACGTTCTTCATCCCTAGACTCTGCTATTTGCTACACCCGCTTGTGCTCAACTTAGTCCTATCTTACATTAATCAAGTGGAACTCAACAGACTAATCAGTAACTCTCTTCATCCTACTTCCCCCCCCACTCTGCATTGCTAACCTGGTTGATCACTACAATGACTGTTTATCCCACTCATTAAACTCCTTGGCTCCTCTGAAAACCCGTACAGTCTCTTTTAGCAGGTCATCTCCGTGGTACACTCCTGAACTCCGCCATATGAAAATGGTGGGCCGGCGTCTGGAGAGACTTACAAAGAAAACTGGACTAACTATTCACCGCCAAATGCATACAGATCATCTTCTCTCATATAAAAATGCCCTGACTGCTGCTAAATCCTCCTACTACTCCAACATCATCAACAACAGTGAAACTAGCACTTGGACTTTATTCTCCACTGTCAACAAACTACTTAAGCCTCCTGAAACCTCGAATCACCTCACCTCCACTGATCAGTGTAAGACGTTTTTGGACTTCTTCAGTACCAAAATCACCAGCATTCATCACCAATTGAACTCTTTCTCAGCTTCTGCTCACAACAGCCCACCCTGGACTTCCACACACTGCACTCCCCACTCTCCACCCTATCTACTTTCCAGCTTCCAACAGTCGAAGAAATAATTAAACTCATCACCAAGTCCAAGAATTCCTCCTGCTTGCTTGATCCCATCCCTACTGTCCTGGTTAAATCCTGTCTGCCCTCTATCTCACCCATCATAACGTCCATAATTAACTCCTCCCTATCAACTGCTTCTGTCCCTACATCTCTCAAAACAGCTTCTGTCACCCCGATTCTAAAAAAAACAGGTTCTGATCCAAACAATCCAAATAACTACCGCCCCATCTCCAACCCATCACTAAACTTCTGGAAAGGACAGTAGCGACACAACTTCAAGTCCACCTTCAAAACAATAACCTCTATGAACCATTTCAGTCCGGTTTTCCCCACAATCACAGCACTGAAACAGCGTGGTAAAAATGACAAATTATCTGCTTCTCGCAGCTGACACCGGCCACTTATCCATCTTGATCCTCCTCGACCTCACAGCAGCCTTTGACACCATCTTCCGCCCAATTCTTCTGGAACGTCTATCTGCCACCGGCATCAACAACAATGCACTACTTTGGTTCATGTCCTATCTACACGACAGAAAACAGTTCATCCAGGGAAATAAAGTCACATCCACAACTGCCACAGTCACCCATGGTGTTCCTCAGGGATCGGTGCTGGGGCCACTGCTTTTTTATCATCTATATTCAACCTCTTGGCAATATTCTCCGTCATTTTGGAATCAATTTTCACTGCTACGCCGATGATACACAACTTTACCTCTCCACAAAACCAAACACCTCCCTTCCCCCAACTGCCCTCACCACCTGTCTTCAAGCTATCAGCAACTGGATGTCACTCAACCTTCTAAAACTCAATGGAAATAAAACAGAAATCATGCTAATTGGCTCAAAGTCCACACTCTCCAAAACCCACCCGTTCACCATTTCAGTTGATGGCTCACCCATACCCACCTCCTCCCATGTCAAACGTCTTGGCGTCATTCTGGACAGTACACTTTCCTTTGGCCCCCACATCAGCAATATCACACGCTCTGCATACTTTCATCTCCGCAACATCTCCAGACTCCGCCCCTCCATCTCCAAAGACAATACAAAAGTCCTCATCCACGCTCTGATCACATCCCGCATCGATTACTGCAACGCCCTCCTCACTTGCACCTCCAATAAACTTCTTCATCGCCTCCAATGCATTCAGAACTCTGCAGCCCGGATCATCACCCGCACCAGATCATCGGACCACATCACACCCATCCTCACTCAGCTCCACTGGCTCCCTGTGCACCACCGGATTAACTACAAGATTTTACTGCAGACCTTCAAAGCCCTACACCACCTTGCTCCCCAATACCTCTCTGACCTGCAGCTACCATACACTCCTTCCCGGTCACTTCGTTCCTCCTCAGCTGCAATTTTAACTGTCCCCACATTTAGACTCAGCACCATGGGTGCCAAAGCCTTCAGCTGCTCTGCCCCACGTCTCTGGAACACTCTCCCACCTCCCATCCGTCACCTGGACACTATCGATCAATTCAAATCACAACTCAAAACACACCTGTTTAGATTAGCATACCGACATAACTTCCACCATGTTCACCCTGATTTTAATGACTTAAAATGTTTTGTGTATTTTAAGGTTTCACACAATGGAAAAATCATGGAATCAAAAATATAGGACATCTTTATGGGAAAGGTACTTTTCTTTCATTTCAAGAGTTACAACTGAATTATGGACTGCACTCAAATAATTTCTTCAGATATCTACAAATTAGAGATTATGTTAAATCTAATACACAAGTTTACAGGAATAGGGAATCAGAAATTCTTGATGAATGTCTGAACAAGCATCCTAATACTGAAAAACTAATAGCTTATATTTATAACACCTTACTAAATAACGAGGTACCACCGACCGAACCATATAGATACAAATGGGAAAATGAAATAGGTCACCCTATCACGAAAGATATGTGGGACGAAAGTTTACAACAAATACATCAATGTTCATTAAATGCCAGACATACTTTAATACAATTCAAGGTCTTACATAGACTACACTTCTCTAAAATAAAACTAAATAGAATCTTCCCACAAATCTCTCCTATTTGTGATAAATGTCTACATTTAGAGGCTAATTTAACACATACGTTTGCAAACTGTATAAAACTTAAACATTTCTGGACAGATATTTTTGAAATAACTTCAGAAGTTATTAATACAAAACTGGACCCAGACACAAAATTAATAATACTTGGAATATCAGAACAAAGCTTAACACTCACAACAAACCAAAGAAACTTCCTCAATTACAGTATAATAACCGGAAAAAAATTAATATTAAAATTTTGGAAAGGCCCTACAACCCCCACAATTAAAATGTGGATTACGGAAATGTCGGAGACCCTATACTTAGAAAGAATTAGACTTGTCTTAATGGACAAACAAGATCTTTTCCATAAAATTTGGGCTCCATTCATTAACTATCTGAAGGGATAGATTGGCACAGCACGAGGACCCAGCTGAAACTTGAACTCAGGAACAGATGAAAAACTACTCTATACTTTATAACCTACGAACCTATCTCCATTGATGTATTACAGGTAACCCATTCCGCCTCACTTGTTTTTCTGTTGTGTTGTTTCTTGTTTTTTGTTTTTTTTTGCTTTCTTTTTTATTTGTAACTTTCTACCCTCTCTTTTTCTCGCTTTCTATAAAAAATAAAAATACTAGAAGCAGAAGTAATTGATAATGGAAAATTTTAATAATGTATGACTGATGTATATGAAAAGTTTTTTTTTTTACTATAATATGTAACTACATTTTATAATATGTCTACTTCTAATAAATAAATAAAAAAAAAAATAAAAAAAAAAATAAAAAAAAATGTTTTGTGTATTTTTTGTTTTTAATCAACTTGATTTTAATATTGATAAATGTATTGTGATTTTATGTCCTGTAAGGTGTCCTTGGGTGTCCAGAAAGGCGCCAGCAAATAAAATGCATTATTATTATTACAGTATCCCACGTGTTTGGCTGAACTTAAAAATGTCGCCCAGCTGGTGACAAAGCATTCAACCCGACTTTAATCTCCAGGAGATAGACACCAAGTGCTGGAGTAACAGAATGGGTCAAGCAGCAGGATGGGGAAAAAGGATGGGTGACATTTCAGGTCTTCAGACTGAAAGTGTGGGGCGGGAATCTGGAGTTAAGAAAAAGCCAAAACAAAGCAGGGTCGGCAACAGATGGTTAAGGAAAGGTGGAGCTCATAATGGCCCATTGCTGGCTGTGGAAGAGGTGGCAACATAAAAACATAGAAGTCCAGAGGTGTTACCTGACCCACGGAGTTATTCCAGCACTTTGTGTCTATCTCGGTATAAACCAGCATTGGCAGTACCTTCCTACACACTTTAATCTCCTTGAAATTGTTTCATGTACATCTGGACCATTAAGTAGCCTATAGACCATGAAAATGTTGCAGTTAAATCTAAAAAGGTTATCCATTTTAATAGAACAAACAGAAAAACAAAACTATTTGAAGTACTAATGACTGGTTTTAGAGTCTGAGGGAAGCACAGAAACTGACCCTGGGGACATTTGGCCAATCAATCTATTAACCAGTACCTTTTGGATATGGGAAGAAACCAGAGCACTCAGAGAAAATTCATGGGAAGAACATGTAAACTCATGCAGAGAGCATTAAGGGCGGCACGGAGGCGCAGCAGTAGAGTTGTTGCCTTAGAGCCAGACCCGAGTTAGATTCCGATTATGGGTGCTGTCTGTACGGAGTTTGTACGTTCTCCCCGTGACCCGCATGGTTTTCCCTGGGAACTCCGGTTTCCTCCACACTCCGAAGACGTGCAGGTTTGTAGGCTAACTGGCTTCTGTAAAATTGTCCTTAGTCAATCAATCAATCAGTTTTATTCGTCACATTGCACATAAAGTGCAAGTGAAATGAATTTGTCAGCAGCGGTACAATGATAAAGAACACACAATAAAAATCCACCACAGCATTCATCACTGTGGTGGAAGGCACAGAAATTGTCCAGTCCTCCTCCATTTTCCCCCGTGGTCGGGACCTCAACCCTCCGCAGCCGTCGCTGCGGGCGTCCTGATGATAAAAGGACAAGGTAAAAGTCAAGGTAAGTCCAGGATCGGCTCTTCCCCACCGGAGACCGCGGCTTCAGGCTGGTGTAGGCCGCAGGCCAGCGGTCGAAGATTTAAAGTTTGCGCCGCAGCCAGAAGCACCGCAGACTGCAGGGCCAACAGACGAAGCTCCCCTCCAGGGGCTATGGTAAGTCCACGCCGGGCCCGCGGTAGAAGTTGGCCGCGGGCCGGCATTCGGAGCTTCTTCTTCCCCCAGGTCCCCCCACGAGGGATCCCGGGCTGCGGACGACGCGCCAGCTGGAGCTTTGCAGACCACAGCTTCAGGTTGCCGGCTGCCGCGGGCCAGCGAAACGGAGCGCACCCCTTCGGCGAGGCCCAGCGAGGGCTCACCCGCTCCACGCTGCGCCCGCCACTGAAGCCCCAGTCGCGTCTCCGGGAAAGTCCGCGACGATCCTTGTTGTTAGGCCACGGGGGAGGCGACCTGAAAAAAGTCGCCTCTCCGTGGAGGAGGCGACCGAAGCGGTTTCCCCCTCACCCACACCACCCCCCACACAAAACGCACAGAGGAACATTAAAAACATACATTAAACCATACTAAAAAACAAAAAAAGTAGAAGAAAATGGACACGCTGCTGACAGGGCACCGGCTTGCAGCGCCCCCACCGACCTATGCGTGTAGGATAGTGTATTAGCGTGCGGGGATTGCTGGTCAGCGCTGGCTCGGTGGGCCGAAAAGCCTGGTTCCGTGCTCTATCTCTGAACTAAACAAAGAATGCAGATCAGGAGGGAACCTGGGTCACTGCAGCTGTGAGGCAGGTGCTCTATTAGATGTGCCATTGCCCTGCCCACCCTGGTGTTTGTTCGTATGTGATATTTCCTTTGGTTTTGAGCAGCAGCAACACCGTCGGGCTGAAGGATCATGTTGGCTTTATCATTGCTATTTTTGTTAGCCAGGAGAACTGCAAAGATTCATCATCTTCATAAACACGAGCACTGGACTTCAGTGCACAAATGAATTCTCCACTGACTAATTTTCTCCAGGTTTCAGAATACATGTCCGTCCACTGAAGACGGAGATGGAGAGGAATCTCTTTTGAGGATTGTGAATCTTAGTAATTCTCTATGCAAGAAGGTGAACGTTGAGTCATGAACTACACAAGGCTGAGATAGATCTAGATACCAAGGGATGCAAGAGTTATACAATCTAACCGGACTTTGGCTCAACAATCAGATGAGTCACTATGTTACTCAATGATGGGGCAGGCCTGCGGAGCTGCGTAACCAACTCCTGCTTTTCCTTATGTTCTTGCATAACACTGCCTTGGAGATACGGTTGTCAGTCTCCACAGAGACGCCCTCGATTCTTAAGTTGCAGATATTGCTCATTTTTTTTGCATGGTCACATTCTTTACTCTTTGTAAAGGTGGATTGAAAACCATGCCATTAGTATCCAACACATTTAAATCATTTCAATACACACCACTGATTTTCTAGTGTCCTTGGTTCCAGAGCCTTTCTGGATTATTCATTTTTGCTGGACCAACAGAGGTCACATCCTCCGATAGGAATCCAAACAGTCTGCCAGGGTGCTGAAACACCGGCCTGTAAATTCGGCCTTTGAAGTAGGCTATGGGAATGGATTTGTCGGCTATGGTTGGGCTAGAGTTCCAGAGCCTTGGCCGCAGATCTGCTGCCTTTCCGGCCTAGGCGCCACATTCTCAGGGGGCTTAAAAGAGGGATTTCATGTGCGCTCTTGTTATTTTGTCAGGATTAATGGATGTGCTAGACCAACAGTCACTGGAAAATCGTTGGTGGGCCTGTGCAGGATTTTATGTTAATAGAGTGAAGAGAAATTAATCATATTTCACTCAAATACCACAAAATCCTATATTGTAAATGACTTGAATGTGTTAGTACCAAGGGCATGGTTTTAAATTCACCAATTTGAGTGAACTACGATTTATTTCTCTTCACTCAGATACAATTCTACAATTCTTCATCTATTAGTTCATTTCTCGATCTGAAGCTAGCCGGAACAAAATGTACTAAAAACCTGCTCCACTTCTGCCTCGCTAGGAGTCCCAAGTCCAAGGGTATGCCCGCCTTCTCAAGAGAAGTTGTAGGAAAGGAATCAGCAAGATGATATGTAGGGAATGAACAGACGTTAAGGTTGGTTGACCTCAAAGGAGAATCATCAACCATTTAGACAAGATGCACCCAAGATGCCAGTGGTCATATGAAAATAAACTTTTGCCTCTGATTGTGTAGTAGTAATCCTCTTCAGATGATGATCCCAAAAATCACAGCAGAGCTCCATTCGCACAGTGCCAGACATCCTGACCTCGGGTGTCATCTGTGAAGGGTTTGCATATTCTCCCTGTTACCGAATGAGTTTCCTCTGAAAGCTCTGGTTTGCTCCCACATCCCAAAGATGTGCAGGTTTGCACGTTAATTAGCTTCTAAAATGTAAATTGTCCCTAGTGCGTATGATAGCGTTAGCGTGCAGGGCAATCGCTGATCGGCACGGACTTGGTGGGCCGAAGGGCCTGTTTCCATGCTGTATCTCTAAACTAAACTAAGGGCCAGACATCCGGCAAGCTCAGAAATCATTGAGGTGAGAATGCAGTGAGGTGAGAAGTTGAGGCCTTTGTAGAGGGCAGATAGCTCAGCGACGGAGGGGATGGTGAAGGCACAGCAGGTGTTGTTATAAAATTATTACAGCTGTATGAATTATTACAGCTGTATGAACGAGAGACCTGCAGATCAGTGAGCAGCACATCAAACTTGAGACAATAAACCAAAAAATATAATGAATTGGAATTTAAAGAACTATGAACTAATAAATAAGTGAAATTAGTTACTTTAGTACTACAGGCAGTGTGGAAAGAAGCCTTTCAGTCCACCGAGTCCATGCCAACCAGAAATCAACCCGTACACTAACACTATCCTCCACACGACGGACAATTTACACTTTGCAGAAGCTCATTAACTTGCAAACCTGCACGTCTTTGGAGCCTGGGGGCGGAAACCGGAGCACCCGGAGAAAAGCACAGAGAGAATGTACAAACTCCGTACAGACAGCACCCGAGGTCAGGATCGAACCCGGGTCTCTGGTGCTGTAATCAATGACTCAATGGTGATTTATTTGTCACATGTGCAACTACACAGTGAAATTCTTTTTGCATATTTACACATGCAGGCACCAACTCTACTCTTGCTCCACTGTGCTACCCTACAGTCAAATATGTGAAGAAAGAAAAAAAGGCATGGGAAGAGAACGAGAGGGCAGGTCACACTTAGAGAATGGGAAGTCATGGGTTGTCAAGAGAACCAGTAAAAAACTAAAATGGATCAAATGGTCCCCAGCTGAGCTGCATCATTACACAGTTCCATTTGCTACAATATCTTGTCCGCAGATCTCACAATTTCAACCTTTTTTCGGAACAGTTCTACTGAAAATAAATACACCCCCCATCACAGGTGCACAAGATGAACAATCCTTGGCATTTTTAATTAAATATAATGAAAATGTAAGTAGTTCAGCTGCTACGTCTTTTATTCCACTTGCCTGCAAACAATGCTTTTGCTATAGCTGATGGAGGTTCCCCAAGAGCTGGTTGGCAAGGAGAGAGGGCAGAAGCTGGTAATGTCAACAGAGACTTCCGAGAAGCTGAAAAACAAGAAACATGCATAATTATATCAGACCCAACGATGATAAGCAATATTTGGATACTCCAATCAATGCAAACCAATATACAGACAACAGTGATGCTGTGACAGTAGAGTTGATGTCTTACAGCGCCAGACACCCGGTATTGATCCCAAGCTCAGTTGCTGTCTCTGCGGAATCCGTACTTTCTCTGTGTGACAGTGTGGGTTTTCTTAGGGTGCTCCAGTTTCCACTCACATTCCAAAGACGCGCAGGTTTGTAAGTTTCTGTAAATTGTCCCTAGTGGGTAGAATAGTGCTAGTATACAGGTGATCGCTGGTCGGCGTGGACTCAGTGCCGAAGGGATGTTTCCACATTGTATCTCTAAACTAAACAGGTTCCTAAAGAGAAAGCAGAATGACCAATCTAATAAAAATAATCCAGAGCCAAGTTAGAATGTTTCAAAGTATTTTGAAATGTGGAGTTGAAGATAGATACGCATGCAATTTAACTCCTTGAGCATGACTTGTTTATTTTAAATCAATACAATGGCTTTGGATCAATTATCCCTCAATATCTTGCTCGGTGAAAATCCATCTTTCCCAAAAAACACAATCAATTTATGCAGACATTTTTCACATTCCCACAGCCCATTGCAACATAATGGGATGCAAAAAACAATACATTTTTATACAGTTGAAGGTGAAAGGATACTCGTAGGGGGCGCTGTCCTGTGCATGGCTGCCCAGCCAGCAGCTGTCTGTCTTTTCATCTTTTTATTTTTATTTTAAGTTAGTTAAAGTGTTTTGTTTGGAGGTCTAGACTTTTTTATGTGGGGGGTGGGGGAAACTACCTTTCAGGGTCCCTACCTGGTCGGAGAGGCAGCTTTTCTCCGGGCTGTAGCTTCGACCCGTCCTCGCGGCCTACCAGCGGGCCTGGAGCGGCGTTTCCTGTCGGGGGACCGCCCAGAACCTCGGCTTCGGCGGCGGCACAGCGCTGGAGCGCCATCGCGGAGCGGGCGATGCCTTGCCCGGGTCGCCGCGCTGGAGCTCCGGTGAGCTGAAGATCGCTGAGGAAAACATCGCGGAGCTGCGGGACTGTAGAGCGACCAGCTGCGGGCGGCGGCGCTGACTTTACACCGGGAGCCTGGGATCTCTAGATGAGATCGCCAGTTGTGGAGCTCCATCCGGCGCGGCCTTGTTGGCTTCGGAAGCCGCGGCCTCCAGTACGGAAGCGGCCGTTCCAGGGTTCCCAAGCCGCTGAGAGGACTCTCCCGACGCCGGAGCAACATCACCCGGCGAGAACGGCCTGGAACATCGAGTCAACTGTGGAGGCCTCAATAGGCCCGACTATGGGTGAACTGGGGTTGGGGACTGGACTTTGTGCCTTCCCTCATAATGGGAACCATTGTGGGGGGATGTTCTTTATGTTTAAAACTCTTATTAATGTTATGTCTGTATTCCTTCTTTATGTGCTGCAAAATGGCAAGAAGCATTTCACTTCACTACACCTAGGTGTATGTGAATGTGACCAATAAAATACCTTTGATACCTTTGACCTTTGAAGGAAGAAATATTAGTCGCATCACCTACTTTCAGTGTGAGAGATACAACGGCAGCAATGTTGTGAAGTAGCATGGCAGCGATGCTGATGAAAGCAAGATTCAATGCAGGAATAGAAATACAGGCAATGTAAGGCAGAGATAGAACAGGAACATCACTGTATAAAAGGAATTATATTAGATTTTTCTTTGAGCTCCTGACGACGGCTTAGATTTAGTTTAGAGATATAGAGTGAAAGCATAGGCCGACAGAGTCTGCGCCAACTCGCGATCACCTGTTTACCTGTTCCATCCTGCACACTAGAGACAATTTACAGACGCCAATTAACCTACAAACCTGCACGTCTTTGGAATGTGGAAAGAAACCGGTGCACTGGGAGAAAACCCATGCGGGCATATGAATAGGTGATGTTTCGGGTCTGAAGAAGCGTCTCCACCCGAAACATCATGTATCCATGTTCTCCAGGGATGCTGCCTGACCCGCCGAGTTACGCCAGCACTTTGTGTCCTTTCGTAAAAATGAAAACAAAAACACAGAATTTACTTAAAACATTAAACCATAACTCAATTCAAGAGAATGCAAATTAACATGCACCTTTCTCCATCACTGCCTTTCCTCTCTATTGAAATAAATAGGTTCACTATTCCGGCATCAGATCTAACCAGGTACAGATCCAGCAAGCAGGTACAGTATGTCAGAATGTAATCTGAACAAAGTTCTCATCTACCTGTAGAGGTCCATGAAAATTCATTATCAAGCATTACCAATCTCCTGTTTGGAACATCCAGCTAGTTTGGAAAGTTAACATTTGCAAAGGGAATCATGAACTTATTGGCACATACAGAGTGACGTCATTAGCGTGGCACAAAACCACCAATGCTTGCCAGTTGATTCAGGCTACAAAGTATCAGAAAATATAAAAACCTGAATCATCTGCGAAGGGTACAAAAGACGTCTCCATTACAATGCAATGGTTACAGGCTTTTAGTCAAAATTGAATTGTCCACTAATAGTTTCCATGTCAAGCAAGCAGGTGAGCTTAAGAAAAGAATTATGCGTTGACAAAACATAATTTTGCTTTCTTGAAAGAGCTGGTCCACACATCATATAGCTACAAAGTCATTTAGTAGTTAGACAAAACAGACTTTTCTTCCCAAAGGCATCTGGGATTAGCTCCATTTGTGATATAATAAATACCTGTTCCCCCCTCCCATCAAGGATACCATGTTTTAAACACATAGTTTATTGCTGTTTATATTGCAGCAAATTGTAGATGCAGCCCAGTCTATCCCGTAAACCAACCTCCCCTGCATTTACTCCATCTACACTTCAAGCTGCCTCGGCAGTGCCAACACCATAATCAAGGACCAGTCTCACCGCTGACACTCCCGCTTCTCCCCTCTCCCATCAGACAAGGAGTACAGAAGTGTGAAAACACACACCTCAGGATTCAGTTTCTTTCCAACTGTTATCAGGCAACTGAACTATCCTCTCATCAACTAGAGAGCAGTCCTAACCTACCATCTACCTCATTGGAGTTATTGCATTAAACGTTATTCTCTTTATCCTGTATCTGTACACAGTGGACAGCTTGATTGTAATTATGCAGTCTTTCCAATGACTGGATGCATGCAACAAAAAAGATTTTCACTGTACCTCACTACACATGACAATAAAGTAAGATTGATTAGGGAAGAAGTGCAGGCTTATTGAGAATGTAAATGCATGCTGGGCACAGAGTCAGTGAATATTCCTCCAGACCGAGATGTGGAACAGTGTCCGGACTGTCAAACTCTTCAGACCAAGCGACACAGCGGTAAAGTTGCTACCTAACAGCGTCAGAGAACTGGGTTTGATCCCGACTATGGTGCTGCATGAACAGTTTGCACGCTCTTCCTGTGACCGGGTTAGTTTTCTCCAGGTGCTCTGGTTTCCTCCCGCACTCCAAAGAAATACAAGTTTGTAGGTTAAATGGCTTCTGAAAATTGTTCCTAGTGTGTAGGATAGAACTAATGTACTGGCGATCACTGGTCGGCGAGACTTGGTGGGCCGAAGGGTCTGTTTCCACGCTGTATCTCCAAACTAAAAACTAAAACTAAGCTGGCATCAGGAGTTCCTGACGTGCATTTGAAGGACATGTGAGACTCATTATTTTGCTTATAGTTTGAATAAATGTTTATTTTTTAATCTTATATGATTGAGGTGTTCTTTCTTCATCATTGATCCAAATCCTCAAAACTTATTTGAATCAATACACCCACATTCTCACAAAAACCTGAGTTAATAAAGAACCAATTTGCAATTTCATATTGCATGCAAGAAATCAAAGGAAGCTGGTGTCAACACTGCATGGAAAAATTCTATTTTTGGCAGATTCATTTGTGAATTTTTGTTGTTTGAATTGTATTTGTCTTTCAAACGGCCTCAGTTAATTGCATATAAAGGCAAGTCTAACTTGTATCCTCAGAGCACTTGGAGCACTGCTGAGACACCATTTGGGGGATTCAGAAGGATCATTCCAAATACAGCATTCATTAGATGTGTTTACAGCCTCAAAATAGTTTCTTAAATTGAACTATTGCTTCAACAGAACTCAACAAATACCCAGAGAAAATAAAAATAATTTCCTTACAGCATTTCATTTACAGCCTACTGACAAAAGCTAAACATTAAATCATCATGGTCATCAATATGGTGGCATGGTGGCGCAGCAGTAAGAGTTGCTGCATTACAGCGACAGAGTCCCGGGTTCGATCCTGACTATGGGTGCTATCTGTACGGGGTTTATGCTTTATCCCTGTGACCTGCGTGGGTTTTTTCCGGGTGCTCCGGCTTCCACCCACACTCCAAAGACGTACAGGTTTGTAGGTTAATTGGCTTCAATAAATTGTCCCTAGTGTGAAGGATACAGGGTGATCACTGGTTGGCGTGGAATCGGTGGGCCAAAGAGTGTGTTTCCACACTATCTCGATAGTCTAAAAGGTCTAAAGTCTAAATTTGATGGGTAATGGCAGCAGATGTGATGAATCTGCCAGTATTTATCCACACATGCCATCAACCACTGGGATCCCACAAGATTGGATCTGTTATCTTGTTCCCCCTCTACAGGGTCAACTAGCTTATGCATGCAAATACACAGGCTGCAAAGTATTGCTATTGTTAATTAAAATATGCAACTTTGTTTTATTGCCCTATCTTAAGTGGGTGGGGTCACTTGGCCAGCAAGGCAAAACTAGGGGCGTGACTTAGACAGCGATCAAACCTTTATCCTGCTGTTGTTCTAGTTCATATATATGCCAGTAGTTGAGTGCACAAGAACGTGCCACCGCATATGTCCTCACCTTTCTGGATTCAGTTCAGCAAGCTCAATCTGTTAATCAGGTCAAGTGCACAACTTGTCTGTCACATTCGCAGTAAATTTGAATCCATAGCTTCAGGAAACATTATATTTGGGGCGGCACAATAGCGCAGCGGTAGAGTTGCTGCCTTACAGCGTCAGAGACCCGGATTTGATCCTGACTACAGGTGCTGTCTGTACGGAGTTTGTACATTCTCCCCGTGACCGCGTGGGTTGTCTCCGGGTTCTCCGGATTCCTCCCACATCACAAAGACCTACTGATTTGTCGGTTAATTGGCCTCGGTAAGAATTGTAAGTTGTTCCTAGTGTGTAGGATAGTGCTAGTGTACTTGTCGGCGTGGTGTCCGCACTGTGTCACAAAACAGTAACTAAACTAAAAGTCGACTTTTTCCCCCCCCAAGTAATCTCACACAAAATTTCATGGTCCAATTACCATTTTATCAGTAAATAATACAAATTGAAGACATGTTCACCTAAATAAGAATAAAGTAATATCTTCAAGTCCTGAAATCATATGCTAGAACTCACCGGTAGGGAATGGGTTTTCTCTTTTTTCTTTAATTTCCTTCAATCTCTTTTCCATTCCACAGAAACGATTGAGAGGAACAGGTTCAACATTGTCGTTAATAAGACCTGCAGCTTCCTCTTCAAGTGAGAGCAAATTCAGATCAGCTCCTTTGAAAATAAAAAATGCAATTTTAATTGGGACTGAGAAAATAATAGGTGGAATTCCACATTCCGAATCATGATCCTCTCCTTGTCTTGGTGAAATTTTTAATGGCGCACAAAAGATTCAAGAGTCAGTTAGTATATTTTACGTGGAATATTTGGTTATTTTTTTTACAGCAGCGAGAAGATGTCACTGATCTAGATTCAGGTTCTGTGAAAGAGAAATGCAAACTAAACCCAATGTTGTACGTTCTCTTGCATCTTCCTCTGCATCAATTATTCATTCAAAACACTGATTATTTCCTATGATTACATTTTCAAAGGTTACACCAATATCCTGTTAACCAAAGGGCGATCTCTTCCCCCAACAACACTTGTAAGTCAATGGGGGAAAGTTACTGACCCCCTCACTCTCTACCCCACCACCCCACCCACCAATATTGCTCCATTTACCATTAAAAACTTTCATAATTTTTGAAGGTAGACAAAAAAACTGGAGAAACTCAGCGGGTGAGGCAGCATCTATGGAGCGAAGGAAATAGGCGACGTTTCGGGTCGAGACCCTTCTTCAGACTCATTTGAGGGTGGGGGGGGGGCAGGAAGAAGGAAGAGGCAGAGACAGTGGGCTGATGAAGAGCTGGGAAGGGGAGGAGAAAGCAGGGACTACCTTAAATTGGAGAAGTCAATGTTCATACCGCTGGGGTGTAAACTACCCAAGCGAAATATGAGGTGCTGCTCCTCCAATTTACAGTGGGCCTCACTCTGGCCATGGAGGAGGCCCAGGACAGAAAGGTCGGATTCGGAATGGGAGGGGGAGTTGAAGTGCTGAGTCACCGGGAGATCAGGTTGGTTATTGCGAACCGAGCGGAGGTGTTGGGCGAAGCGATTGCCAAGCCTACGCTTGGTCTCACCGATGTAGAGCAGCTGACACCTAGAGTAGCAGATGCAATAGATGAGGTTGGAGGAGGTGCAGGTGAACCTGTGCCACACCAGGAAAGACTGGGGGGAGGTAGGCGACAAGTGTAGCATTTCCTGCGGTTGCAAGGGAAAGTTTTGAAGTAACTAAAGAAATAGGATTTCAATCTCCTCCTAAATTTGACTTTGTATTATTTCATTCGCGTGAAAGATGTACAATGATTGTCAATAAAACTTAAACTGTTCTTTTACTAATGGATTAAGTTGTAGAATTTCATTTAGTAAAAACCTCTTGTATCTTTGAAATGTTCTAATTTTTTGCTGTGAATTTACTTCATATCCCTAAGCAAGATTTTATCCTTTTGCATTGTGCAAATTGTTGAATAGGTCAGATCAGGCACAATAAATAATCATTGACAAGCTCTTGTCAAGTTAACTGTACTCCTTGTACTTGTAGATGTAGTTGAGTTTAGTTTATTATTGTCATGTGTACTGAAGTGCAGTGAGAAAGCTTTTTGTTGCGCTCTATCTAGTCAGTGAAAAGAATATACATGAATTACAATCAAGACGTCCACAGTGTACAGGTACAAGATAAAGGGAATAACTATTGTAGCTGCAAGGTATTAACATGCTAGATGTCATGTAAAGTTGCTAAGGTGAAGAGAACAAACACAATTAAATGAGTTTAGACTCCCCTGCTGTTGCAGGCTCCAGCCATTCAGTGTCACTATAGTGCAGCATGTTGATATAAATGTTAGTGTTTAATTGTAAAGCAAATTACAACAAAATATTTACATGGCTCTCAGTAGCTGATTTTAACCTTGCCAGTACTTTTCCTATATAATGCTCCCTGCAACCCTCATAATGATGGCCACTACTCACCAAGCCATTTAGATAGCAGTTATTTTGCAATTATCAGGTTATCTAATAGACTTCAGAGATACAGCATGGAAATAGGCCCTTTGGCCCACTGAATCCAGCCCTAACAGTGATCATCCTGTACACTAGCACAATCCTACACATTAGGGACAATTTGCAATTTACAGAAGCCAATTAATCTAGAAATCTGCATAACTTTGGAATGTGGGAGGAGACCGGAGCACCCGGAAAATACCCGCGCTGTCACAGGAAGAACGCAAAAACTTTGCAGAGATGGGATTCGTAGTCAGGAACGAACCCGGAATTCTGGTGCTATAAGGCAGTGAAGAAAGCTAATGGCATGTTGGCCTTCATAACGAGAAGATTTGAGTATTGGAGCTAAGAAGTCCTTCTGCAGTTATACAGGGCCCTGGTGAGACCACACCTGGAGTATTGTGGAGAGAAGGAATGGGTGACGTTTCGGGTCGAGACCCTCCTTCAGACTGGAAACGTCACCCATTCCTTCTTTCCAGAGACGCTGCCTATCCCGCTGAGTTACTCCAGCATTTTGTGTCTACCTTCAATTTAAACCATGCATCTGCAGTTCTTTCCTACACCTGGAGTATTGTGTGCAGTTTTGGTCTCCTAATTTGAGGAAGGACATTCTTGCTCTTGAGGGAGTGCAGCATAGGTTCACGAGGTTAATTCCCGAGATGGTGGGATTGTCATATGATGAAAGAATGGAATGACTGGGCTGATATTCACTGGAATTTAGATGGATGAGAGGGAATCTTTTGCAAACATATAAAATTATTCAGGGATTGGACAAGCAAGATGTAGGAAACATTTTCCCGATGTTGGGGGAGTCCAGAACCAGGGGCTACAGTTTACGAATAAGGGGTAGGCCATTTAGAACTGAGATAAGGAAAAGCTTTTTCACCCAGTGAGTTGTGAATTTGTGGAATTCTCTGCCTCAGAAGGCCAATTCACTGGATGCATTTAAAAGAGTTAGATAGAGCTAAATCTCTTTAGCTAAGGGCAGTCACGGTGGCGCAGTGGTAGAGTCGCTGCCTTACAGCTAATGCAGCGCGAGACCCGGGTTCGATCCCGACTACGGGTACTGTCTGTAGGAGTTTGTACGTTCTCCCCGTGACCTGCATGGGTTTCCTTCGAGATCTTCGGTTTCCTCCCACACTCCAAAGACGAATAGGTTAGTAGGTTAATTGGCTTGGTAAATGTAAAAAATGTCCCTAGTGGCTGTAGGATAGTGTTAATGTGCGGGGATCGCTGGTTGGCGCGGACCCGGTGGGCCGAAGGGCCTGTTTCTGCACTGTATCTCTAAACTAAACTAAACTAAAGCTCTTAGGGCTAGCGGAATCAAGGGACATGGGGAGAAGGCAGGAACAGGGTACTAATCGTGGATGATCAGCTATGATCACATTGAGTGGCGGTGCTTGTTTGAAGGACCGAATGGTCTACTGCACCTATTTTCTATGTAACTCACTGTGCAGCACACTGTTTATTACAAGATGTGAAGTCTGCTCACATTATCTCCTCCCAAAGTCCAATGGTGCATCAGACATTATTTGTCTATTCTCCTCCCGCAATTCCCATCAAGGGAGTCAAGTACTTTGGTCATGGGTACTTAATAAAACTGCTCTCTTCTCTCAATTGCCCAGGCCTTGGCCAATCTCAATTCCAAATCAAATTGAATCACTCCCTCACTCTAACACCTATTACCAGCTGACCATCAAATACTCAAAAATCATTCTTCAGCGATTCCCCTAACTTGTCACCAGCTTCCTGTCAGAAATAATAATCTTCCTGTTCGCTTATCAAATAACATTTGCAATTTCAAGAAACCCCATACACCATCATTGAACATTAAATGATAATGAAACCAAGCGTCACCAGGGAAATGCCTATAAAGCAAATGATACCAACTTGTTCAATGACATTCCTGGTTAAAGCAACTCCCCTCATCTCAGAACAATGCATCCTTTCTATTCTACCGTAGGTTCCCACTCAATTACAAACTACCTTCTGGAGTTTCAACAGCGTGCCCCGTTATCCTCCATAAATCAGTGTTTGGCCCACTCCCCCACAATGCGCATCCGTGATCACGAAATCACTGCGCCACCAAAAACCATTCCACATTTAGTGCAGGTTGACCAGTTTTCCTTGCCATTTGCACCGCTTCCACCCATGCAGTTTTAATTTGCTCTCCCCCTCCACTGCAATATTTTTCCTTGTCACACTTGCCTGAAGGAGCAAATGCTGATGGTTCCTCACCTGCGTTTATAAAACTTCAGAGCAGCCATGAAAAACACAATACACCCCCACATCTTTCGATCTTTCCATTGTTCTCATTTTCTGTCCTTTTTGTCTGTTCAACATCACTCTTCTTCATCTCGTGTGTTGTTGTTGTTCCCATCCACCTACAACCCTTCTTTCTTCACCATGTGTTTCTCAGTTCCTTCTACCTTGATTGATTTCTCATTTTTTCTTCCTTACTCTCCATCTTCATTTTGGACTTTAGAAATACAGCGTGGAAACAGGCCCTTTGGCCCACCGAGTCAGCGTCGACCGGTAATCACCCCATACGCTTGCACTATCCTACACACCTGCGACAATTTACAGAATCAAATTAAACTACAAACCTGTATGTCATTGGAGTGAGAGAAGAAAGTGGTGCACCTGGTGAAAACCCACACGGTCACAGGGAGAACGTGCATACTTTGCACAGACACCTATCTTAGTCAGGATCGAACCTGGGTCTCTGGCGCTGTAAAGCAGTAACTCTACCGCTGTGCCACACTTCTCCTCTCCGTCTCATGCCACCTCCTCTTGCCTGTACCTGATTATCCCTGCCGGCTTGACCCAGTTCAACCTGAAAACTGTACTCAGCCACTACCCACCAGCCTCTCATAAAATCACACCAACTTATTCAGATGCATTTATCAGAGATAAAACAAATTAGTACTGAACATGGAAAGAAATGCTTACAGTTCAATTGTTTTTTTCATTGAAAACTCACCAACAGTTCTTTTTAAATCTAGGTCCCGAATCATTTGATCCAATTTCTTCTGCAGCCTCTTGCTGTTTTCTACCGTCTTTTCTATGAACGCTTTGGGTTTCATGCATCTATGCTGAAAAGTTTACATCAAGTAACAATTTAACTATGTCATTATTTTTTTAAAAACATTTAAGCTCCATTATAAAACATATTTATATATTTACATTCTTTTAAAATATTTCAAAGTTAGAAAATATTTTTTGAAGAAATTACCCAGCCCAAAGACAACAGACAAAAAGACATTGCGGCAGCATGGTGGCGCAGCAGTAGAGTTGCTGCCTTACTGCGCTTGCAGTGCCAGAGACTCTGGTTCGATCCCGACTACGGGTACTGTCCGTACGGAGTTTGTACGTTCTCCCCGTGACTGCGCGGGTTTTCTCTGAGATCTTCGGTTTCCTCCCACACTCCACTCCAAAGACGTACAGGTTTGTAGGTTAATTAACTTGGTATAAATGTAAATTGTTCTTAATGGGCTACTTAATTAACAAATGCTACTTGGCAACGTGAAATACTTGCTGCGAAGTTCAGAGAACTTGGTATTAAAAGTAAAACATGGATGACTGAAAAGGTGAGTATGGGATGGTTGAATCTTAAACAGATCAATGCATCTTGTGCAAAGTAGGGGCAATCTCAATACAAACAACTTATGTGCTTGGATGCTGTATCCAAAATCTCTAGGTAATAAATTTGGAGAAAGGCCAAGCTAACAAGAAAATCACAGGCAAGAGACAAATTACTGGAGAAACTAAGTGGGTCGTGCAGTATTTGTCAATAGAATGGACAGGCGGTTTTCAGACTGAGGGAGTATGGAACCTAAAACACCATCTCTCCGTTGTCTCCACAAATTATTTAGCTAACATTGAATTATGCAGTACTTCCCAATATACTATGACCATAAATCAAAATAGAATTTAAGTTCAAACATTTTGATAATCATAATTATCACTTTTCATTTATGTGCCTTTCCTGTGAAGTTTATCCCACAATATGTTCACATTTTTAAAGGAAAACAGACTAGGCAAACAACGTACAATGAAGATGGAGATGGGAAGCTCAGAGATGCAAGTTTCCTGCTGGTAGATTGTGGTGCCATGCCTTTCCCCCAGCAGCAAACCTGGCTTGCCCGTCCCAAAGCTGGGAAACCCATCCACAAGAGGCAAGCTGCCCAGCCTGCTCGTTCCCGAGGATGGCTCGGGTTTGCAGGAGGCAGTGCAGTGTACCTCAATGGTGGAGCGGTTCGCTGGAGGCCCTGCAGCAGCCTGGGCTTGGATGGATTGGGCATCGCTTCAAGAGGCCGAGCGTGTGGACTGGATGTCACCTGCAGCGCACGGCATATTGGGCGGTGGAAAATATCAACGGCTACGCTTAGCCAGGCTGACCTTGCTATGCCACCAGGACAACAGGCTTTTATGGCTAGGTTAAGAACTCTACACCTCTAAATTGGACTTGAGAATGGTGCCAAACCTGGCAACTCTTGTCTTCAGTCTCAGTATACTATTCCTATAAACTTGTACTGAATCGATGATGTGCTTAATACCTTTACTGAACTGTATGCAAAAAATAAATTTCATTGTACCTCTGTACATGTGACAATAAATTATCATTGAACCATTGATAATTTTTACCGCAAGAATACGAAAGATTTCAAAACCAAATACGGGTTCACCACCATTATCCAGCATCCTTGAATCCACAGGCTTGCCGGATTATCGGTTTTGCCAGAACAACAGAGATCACGGCCTCCGAGGGCAGTCGAACGGTACCAGAACGGTCCACCTAGGCCGCTGGGGGGCTATGACACTGGCCCACAAAGCTGGCCTCGAAAGTCGGCAATGGGAACGGATCCACCGGCTCTGGCCGGGCTGGAGTTCCAGCAGAGGGCAGATTCAACCCACCGATTGGAAGGCCGGCTGCAGAAGTCCCGATTAAGTCGAGATCGGCCGTTTCATTTCATGTGCATTCTCTCAATTTTATCCGGAGTAAAGAAGGTGCCGGACCATCAGTTGCCACTGGAAATAAAACGGTGGTGTACCTGTGTCTGATATTAAAATGGAGATTAAATCATATCTACCTGCTAAGTCCAATCATTCAAACTTCTTTGCTTACTTTTAATTCATCCCCAGACAAGATGAAAACATGTGAATGTGCATTTGTCTGAAACATTTTGTCTGACTAACAGAAACTTTTTGGCTTTCATCTGCCTTTGACCTTGGCTGCTGAACAGATATGGGGTTAGATACCATTCTGTTTTTTCCCCCCCCATTTTCAAAAGTAAACAATGCATGTAATTTAGGTGCCTTGCACACAAATAGAAAAACACGTACATCATACTTATTTTTTTTAAACCACAAATTGCACTTTGTAAATGGACATTATGAATCATTCCATGCACTGTACTTACAGTCCTCCTCTTTTCAGGTAAATGTGTACTGTCATTGATTGCAGGAAATAAGGATTCGTCAACATGGGTTTGTGTTGTCAAACACCTTTAAAATAAGTTAAATAACATTAACACTTGGCAAAAGATGAACTTGTTCTCGTGCATTAGCCAAATATCGATGTAAACATTTCCTTATAATATTTACAAATTTTACATATTAAACAATGTAAGCTTAATTAATTATTCAACCTTCCATTGACTACAATTTATAGTTTGTTAAATCTCAATAATAAAAAACAAGGCAGGAAATCATTCCAGCACTCAATAGCTTCTAGTCAAGTTTAAGCAAATCAAGACTGCTTTGAAATGCACAAGCAGACATTTTAATTGTCATCTGTTGCTAATTTATCTTTTTTTTCCTCTTCATTGCAATAGCCTACTGCAATCAAGCACAATTACAAGCCACAAAAATGATCACTGGACTTCTCACTGATGGTTTGGCAGGTGTTTGCTAAATAAAAGTGTACTTGTCCACATTAATTATTGCACGATTGGTTTTATGTTTTGTAAAGGGCGAGTTTAAAAAAAACTTGCATTCAATCAAGTCAAAATGTGTCCATGTAATTGAAACTGGGAAGATATCACAAGGAACATGACCACCTAGAGTAAGTGCAAACATCCCTCCAAGTTGCACACCATTTTGAATGGGGAATGTATCACTGGCCCTTGTATCCTGTGTCACCAACCCAATAACACTGTGGAGACTACCTTCTTTGGACGGACAGCAGTTCAAGGCAGCAGCTCATCACCACCTTCAAGGGCAAGTCAGGATACCAACAGTACCCAATTGGCAAAATTGATTTAAAAATAAGTCAATGACAATATTTGCTTCGTCCTTCAATAAATCCCATAGCCCCAAAATCAAGGAAAGATTTGAAAATGTCTTTACACATACAACTTGGAAGAATCATAGGCAAATCTAACACAAGATGCCTTGGTAATGCAGTTTAATTGCCTTTCTTGAAAACTTAATTTTGTTATAATCAATTATAACCATAGAGCAAAACATCACAGAGCAACATTAGAAATACAAAAAAAATATGAATTGAGTACGGTCCAAAAACTCATTAGTTGAAAAATTCATGCTTATCATGCTCCTGTGCCAACATGCAGAATATTTAATATTGTACACCGTCAAATGATTTTCCACCAAGTAAAATATTGATTTCAAGGAAATACACATTCCGAGTAATCTCAAAAATCCATTTACCATCTATCTTTAAAATAAGCTTAAATTTAAAGCAATAATTTTTCAGAAATTGGTTTATCGAATTGCTCACACCTTTCCACCCAAAGTACAGACACTAATTTCACACCAGTTTTCTGGGCCTTCTTCCACACACTTTCATGTCCATCCTTGAATACCACATGGGTCACCTGTTTATTGAAGTACTTTAAAACCTGCAAACACATTTTGAGAATGTAAAAAATGTTTACTGAATTCAGCTTCAAAGGAAAATCCATTCACAAAACTCAATAAGGCTGGGCTCAGTCCAGATGAAGAATCATGACCTGAAACATCGACTATTGTTTTACCATTTGGTTCCAAATGATTAATTGAAAGATACAGCGTGGAAAACAGGCCCACCAAATCTATGTCGACCATCGATCACTTATTCACACTAGTTCTATGTAAACCATTTTTCCCCATCCACTCCCTGCACACAAGGGGCAATTTACAGAGGGACAATTAACCTACAAACATGCACGTCTTTGGGATATGGGAGGAAACCGGAGCACCCGGAAAAAACTCATACATATAACAAGGATAGATTTGAGGAGTGACCGAGAAGAACTCTGGGATTCAGACTTGAGTCGGAAGGATCGCGACCTGAAACGTAACCCATTCGGACGCGGAGGGCCCGACCGCCGGCTACGGGAGTAAGATCGCCCCGTCAACGGAAGGCTCGAAGCCCCCCACCGCGGGAGAACAAAGTAGGAAAGTGATTGAACTTTTTTTTCGCCTTCCATCACAGTGAGGAATGTGGAGGAGTCACTGTGGTTGATGTTTATGTTAAAATGTATTTTGTGTGTTCTGTTGCTTTTTATTTGTGTGACTGACTTGGTAAATGAAATTCCTCGTATGTTGCAAAACATATTAGTCTAATAAAGTATTATTGTATTGTATTCCTTCTTTCCAGGGTGGCTGCCTGTCGCGCTGAGACTCCAGCATGTTGTGTATATCTTTGGTCTAAACCAGCATCTGCAGTTACTTCCTATATACTCCGGGATCGCAGATAGCTGCTTCTGTGGCAATGTATACTTGCCATATTGTGCTCAGAAATTTGTTCAAGTTACATTGAAGGATCTTTTAAATAACTTGTATTGGAAGATTAACATTGAGTAATATTATCAAAGTTAATATTTTAGATTTGATTTTTTCTGCTGTGTGAGATATGTTCACGTTTGTGCCAATACACCAAACTTTATTTTATTCTGAAATGAGAAAACTTGAATTTAAGGGAGAACAGAAAGTGGAGAAACAAGGGACAGCAGATGGAGGAACAGGCCAAGGCCGGGCTGGTAATAGGTGGATACAGGTGAAGGGGAGTTTTGATCGGCTGATAGTTGGACAAAGGCCAGAGATAAAAAGACAGAAGGTGTGTGATGAATGGATTGAAGAGTTGGGAATTGTGAAGCTGGAGGAAGGAATGTCAGTGGAAGGGGAGGGGAGAAATCGTGCAAGCCCACTTTTCTCACAATCAACTGTGCAACTCATTGGCTGTGTCAATGGGTTGAGAGCAGCTGATATTTCCTGCCACTTCTCCATGCATTGCCAAAGAGGAGAGCTTATGTGACTGAGGTAAAAAGTGCTCATAATGTCCAATGTAATTGTTTGAGTGCAATATTTTTCTGTAATGTTCGATGTAATTGTTTGAGTGCCGTGTTTTTCGACTGAAAAGATAATTTCAACACAATTGAACACTTGAATTTTTTTTGGATAAAGTTTCAAGATTGAGATTGTTTCCAACGGGGGATAACATTTACCTTTTGACAGTTGTTGCCAAGTCAGGCAACATTACTTCATCTATAAAAAGCTCTCATCGCAACTGTTTTTTTTAATGCGGGTTTTATTTTGTGGCTGATTAACACAAAGTGCTGGTGTGACTCAGCGGGCCAGGCAGCATCTCTGGGGGAAAAGGATGGGTAATGTTTTGGCTCAGGACTGTTCTTCAGACTTTGTTTTGGCTCAATCTCAATATGCAACAATCACACAACAGCATGCCAGTTTTCATCCTCGTTCAAACTGTTCTGATTTCCTCTTTTATTTTCACAAATAGTTCACAAGTCAACCACATGCTCACCACGAACTCCAACCCAATTGAGTATCACCAAGTAACAAGTCGTCTTCAAATTTCACATGCAGCAGTAGACATCTTAAACATCTCATTGAAAGCAATACTTACCGTGGCACCCATGTCAGCCAAGTTTTCTACAAACGATTTTGAATAATTTTCAGTTTTATTTGAAGACCACACGTCCACAAATGCCACAACATCTGAAAAGGAGTAACAAATTAATTCTAACCTCATATTCATTTTATCGGGATGCATCAGTTAAGGAACAGCTCCATCCAAGACCGCCAGAAAATGCAGATAATTTGTCCAACATGCGAATTTGAAGATGGAGTTAGAACTGTGCCCGGCTACACAGTCATGGGTACGGAGTGAGTAGAGCAGAGGGGTTGAGTACACAGCCTTGAGGAGTCCCTGGGCTGATGGTTATCAAGGAGAAAGTGTTGCCAATTCGTATCAATTGTGGTCTGAGGAACTAGAGGATCCAGTTGAAAAGGGATGTGAGGAGACTCAGTTCCCTGAGCTTGGTAACACGTTTGGAGGGGATGATGGTGTTGAACATCAAGCTACAGTTGATGAACAACAGCCTGAAGCATTCATAAATATATTTAAATTTGTATCAAAATAGAGCTGTAACTCAACATGCATCTAGTTTAAAATAATGAACATTTTCACATCAAAACCCTCTTGAAAAACAAATCAATTTTTTCTGCACATTATCCTTCCAATCCTATTTACTAACACAAGCTTAAATGAAATCAACAAGCTGATCAAATGATGACAGTTATTTGAAGCTACAATCAAAGGACTCAAAGGAAGATGAAAAGGCCATTCTTTACTTTAGAGATACAGCATGGAAACAGGCACGCTGATGAAGTGCTGAGAAGTTGGTTATGGTGCATATCAACTCCTATCTCGACAATAACTTCGACCCACTAGTTCGCCTACCGCCAGGACAGGTCAACGGGGGATGAGATCTCACTGGCTCTCCACTCTGTACTGGACAACTTGGACAATAAAAACACATACGTCAGGCTGTTGTTTATAGACTACAGCTCGGCGTTCAATACCATCATCCCCTCCAAGCTGGTTACAGGACTCCTGGGCCTGGCCAAGCTGTCCATCCGTGAGTCAAGGCACCAGACGTTGGAGGGCTCTACCCGAGCCGGCTGCCTGCCCCTTTTCCGGGGATACGTCCGTGCCCGGGTGCGGATGGAAAGGGAATACGCCCTGTCTGCGGGCACCCTGAGGGAGTTCCGCGACCGCTGGGCACCGAGGGGGGTTGAATGTATCCTTGACAAGGATTGTAATATAGTTGTTTAGCAGTTGATTAGCATAATTGTTGATCTTGCATTATGGTGGTGTTTTGTTTTATTGTATTGTAAATACAATTTTAATATTTGAATAAATATTTTTGATTAAAAAAAAAAAAAAAAAAAAAAAAAAAGCTGGTTACAGGACTCCTGGGCCTGGCCAAGCTGTCCATCCGTGAGTCAAGGCACCAGACGTTGGAGGGCTCTACCCGAGCCGGCTGCCTGCCCCTTTTCCGGGGATACGTCCGTGCCCGGGTGCGGATGGAAAGGGAATACGCCCTGTCTATGGGCACCCTGAGGGAGTTCCGGGACCGCTGGGCACCGAGGGGGGTTGAATGTATCCTTGACAAGGATTGCAATATAATTGTTTAGCAGTTGCTTAGCATATTTGTTCGTCTTGTATTATGGTGGTGTTTTGTTTTATTGTATTGTCAATACTATTTTAATATTTGAATAAATATTTTTGATTAAAAAAAAAAAGAAAAAAAAAAAAAAAAACTGGTTACAGGAGGAGGTGTGGTGATTGGGTGCTCCCGTCCAGACACAAGAACTAGTGTGTTTTATCATCTTTATGGAATTTGGAGGAGATACAGCATAACTTTAAACATCTGTGTGTATCGCTGCAACGCTGCAGAGACTTGTCTTAAAGTTTTCCGCTTGTTTTGGGACTGCTGCGAGCAGTCTTATCAATTGACTGCGTAGCTCCCACTACGGTGGATGGCAACCTGCAAGGAAACTGTTTGCGAACCAAAAGAGGGGAGAACAACCGTTCAGAACAACCCTCTTACTGCCTCGTCGGTGCAGGTTTTCGTGTGGTGTGGGAGGTTTTCTGCACCTGCACCGTCTCGACCTTCTTTTGCGGCCTTGGAGCTTGGACCTGACGACGATGCCTCCTTTCTCTCGGCAAGGTCGAGGGAGATAATAGGCTTCCAACAACAAGACTGCAGGCAAGTCCCTTTCGTCGCTGTAGGACAATAGACAATAGGTGCAGGAGTAGGCCATTTGGCCCTTCGAGCCAGCACCGCCATTCAATGTGATCATGGCTGATCATCCCCAATCAGTATCGTGTTCCTGCCTTCTCCCCATATCCCGACTCCGCTATCTTTAAGAGCCCTATCTAGCTCTCTTGAAAGTATCCAGAGAACTGGCCTCCAACAGGTAAGGCAGAGTCTCTAAGGCAGTGAATTCCAGATTCACAACTCTCTGTGAGAAAAAGTGTTTCCTCGTCTCCGTTCTAAATGGCTTATCCCTTATTCTTAAACTGTGGCCCCTGGTTCTGGACTCCCCCAACATCAGGAACATGTTTCCTGCCTCTAGTGTGTCCAAACCCTTAACAATCTTACATGTTTCAATAAGATTCCCTCTCATCCTTCTAAACTCCAGAGTGTACATGCACAGTCGCTCCATTCTCTCAGGATATGACAGTCCCGCCATCACGGGAATTAACCGTGTAAACTTAAGCTGCACTCCCTCAATAGCAAGAATGTCCTTCCTCAAATTAGGGGACCAAAATTGCACACAATATTCCAGGTGTGGTCTCACTAGGGCTCTGCACAACTGCAGAAGGACCTCTTTGCTCCTATACTCGACTCCTCTTGTTATAAAGGCCAACATGCCATTCACTTTCTTCACTGCCTGCTGTACCTGCATGCTTACTTTCAGACTGATGAACAAGGACCCCCAGATTCCGTTGTACTTCCCCTTTTCCCAACTTGATGCCATTTAGATAGGAATCTGCCTTCCTCTTTTTGCTACCAAAGTGGATAACCTCATGTTTATCCACATTAAACATAATCTGCCATGCCTCTGCCCACTCCCTCAATCTGTCCAAGTCACCCTGCATTCTCACAGCATCCTTCTCACAATTGACACTGCCACCCAGCTTTGTGTCATCTGCAAATTTGCTAATGTTTCTTTGAATTCCTTAATCTAAATCATTGATGTATATTGTAAATAGCTGTGGTCCCAGCACCGAGCCTTGCGGTACCCCACTAGTCACTGCCTGCCATTCTGAAAGGGACCCGTTAATCCTTACTCTTTGTTTCCTGTCTGCCAACCAATTTTCTATCCATGTCAGCATTCTACCCCCAATACCATGTGCCCTAATTTTGCCCACTAATCTCCTACGTGGGACCTTATCAAATGCTTTCTGAAAGTCCAGGTATACTACATCCACTGACTCTCCCTTGTCCATTTTCCTAGTTACATCCTCAAAAAATTCCAGAAGATTAGTCAAGCATGATTTCCCCTTCGTAAATCCATACTGACTCGGACCGATCCTGTTAGTACTATCCAAATGTGCGGCTATTTCATGTTTTATAATTGACTCCAGCATCTTCCCCACCACCGATGTCAGGCTAACTGGTCTATAATTCCCTGTTTTCTCTCTCCCGCCTTTCTTAAAAAGTGGGATAACATTAGCTATCTTCCAATCCACAGGAACTGATCCTGAGTCTATAGAACATTGGAAAATTATCGCCAATGCATCCACGATAGGAGCGGTGAAGAACAGCAGCTTGCCTGGGAACGCAGGAGAGCTGAGATAATCCAGCGAAGAGGTGGTGACATAGCAGTTTTTTGGGTGAGCCGCCATTATCAGCGTTTGAGGCGACACCACTTTGCCTCCCTCCCACGAACTGTTCCATTTGTTTTTGTGATTGGACTTGGCCTCGTGCCATTTGGACTGTCTGTGTCTCAGGCATTATATAAGTGATAATTGTAGCACCTGAAGCTATGTTGGGTCAGTGTTCAGGGTGAGCGGGACCTTCCAGGAGCTATGCAAAGGTGCCTGGTTCAGCTGCTTCGGCTGCTGCTCTGGGGGCCAGGTTCTCCATGAGGAACCTGCCTTTCAAGCATGGAATAAGGTGCTACTTGTCCCCTCATATGAACCTGGAAGACAGCTCGGTGGCCAAGCCCGCAGGCGTCCTGTACGTGGGAAGGCGGTGTTCTTCCTCGAGTCTGTTGAGGGGGTGAACTCGGCAGTGAGTAAAGGGATCTCAATGGGGGGGAACATTCCCTTGGCGACCACCGTGCAGCAGGTGGTCCTGTCCAACGTCCCGCCCTGCATCATAAATAAGGCCTCCTTCCACACCTTTACACCCTGGAGAAGATACACACGGACATCACCCTGATATCCCAGGGGTTCTGCAGGAAGAAGCTGTGGCACTTTCCGGGAGGAGGTAGTTGACGGGCGCTTCTGTGTCCAGCAAGATGGGCGTGACTTCACCATCTACTGGACATCGGAGCGCCCAAGGTGCCAAGCCTGCAGGTAAGTGAGGCATATAGACGGAGGAATTGCCCCAAAACCCAGACGGGGGCCTCTCTCTCCGGTGCCATTAACCCCCCCGCTCCAACCCCCCCCCACCTGTAGTTGGGTCAGGGAACCCTAGGGTTGCGCAGAGCGCGAGTGGGGGTGGGGAGGGTCAAAAGAAGGTGGGGGGGGGGGCAAGGTGGCGAAGAGGGTGAAGCACCTGGAGAACAAAACCCCCAGGGACAAGAATGATCTACCCATCCCGTCACCTCCCATTAGGGAGTCTGCAAGCCCACAATCCAGCCGGGGGTGGTGGGGATCGGGCGAGAGGGGGTGCCACAGAGGAAGGTTGTTCAGGTGACCTCAGAGTCTGTGAGCTCCTCCCCATTGAAAAAGAGGAGGTATCTCCCTAGGGAGGACCAGAAGGGGGACGAACGGGAATCCTCTAGGGTGGAGGCAAGTACTGTGTTGGAGGAAGACTCCCGCCCTCTGGTTCAGGCCCCGGTCCCATGTTCTGGAGGGAATTCCGGGGAGGGTGGCGATGGGGACCACTCGAGTGTTATGGAGCAGGGAGATTCCTGTTGGGGAGGGAATCCCGCATCAGGCACCCAAGGAAGTCCAAGAGCAACCCACCCATGATGAGGTGCAGAACATGCCTCTGGAGGTAGAGACTCTTGGTGGGGAGGGGGAAGGGGAAACCACCCTTTCTCACCCTCAGGACCTGACTCCAGAGGGACCCCCTGAGTCTGGTGCACCAGAGTTCACTCTGGGCACATCTGGGGGAGGGATAGTCACCCCCACTGTCGATGACCTTGACTCCCCGAGTACATCTGGGTCCCTCTGCCACTGGCCCCAGGGTTGGGACTGAGGTGGAGGAGAGACCAGCGGGTGGGGAAGAGGCAACCGCCGCACAGGGTGAGGCGGGAGTATCGAGCACAAAGGGTGTGTCCGGGGATGTGGATGGTGTCTCCATCTGCAGTGAGCAGGTGGAAGGGGACTCCTCGGATAATTAATCAATGGACGAATCAATGGATGTTCTCGCTCCCCCGACGTCACTCCACTCATTCCAGTGGAGGAGAAACACCTGTGATGCCATGTGTCCCAAACATTATGGTGCCCTGAAATGGGGGGGACTATGTAAAAACACTGCTGCAATTTCTACATGGATCTACTGTGCCACTGAGGATCCAGTTGCACAGGGATATGAGGAGACCTACTTAGTTCCCTGAGCTGACAACAAGTTTGGAGGGGATGATGGTGTTGAACACCAAGCTGCACTCAATGAACAGCTTGAAGCAGACACAAATATATTTAAATTTGTACAGAAAGGATCTATAATATAGCTATATATATATAGCTTCCTTCCATATTTCGCGGCGCGACTCTCGTCAGCAGCGGCCTCTGCAGTCCGTCTGCGTTTTTATTATTTTATGTCTATGTTTTTATGTAGTTTTTGTTATTTTTTGTTGGGGTATGTATGTGGGGGGGTGGGGGTGGTGTGGGGGGGAGGGGGTAACTTTTAAATCTCTCCCTGCACGGGAGACCCGACCTTTTCTTTGTCGGGTCTCCGTTGTCGTTGGGGCTGCAACGAGGAGCGGCCTCCAACAGGAAGACCAGGGGCTGTGGTGCCGACTACTCACCTCACCGTCGCGGAGCTGGCCGAGTCCAGAGCGGGTGGAGCTGTGGTGGACGCTGCTGCGACCCGACCCCCGGAGATTCGGTGGCTGCAACTGCGGGTTTGGCGGACGGCGACACCGGGAGCCCGCGGGTCCCTGGAGGGAGACCGCTTTTCCGGGCTCCCGCAACGGCGACTTCTCCTGCCCGAGTTGCGGGGTTGAAGAGCTCCTGGAGCGGGGCCTTACAGCGCTGCCCCGCGCGGCTGGGAATGGCCGCGGGCTGCGAGCGCGCGCCGGGGGCTCTAACACCAAGACCCGGTGCGCGACCTTGCATCGCCCGGCGTGGCTTTAATGGCCACGAGACAATCGCCATCGCCCACCGGGGGCTTTGACTTTGACTCTGACATCGGGGGGGAGAGTGCAGTGGAGAGAAAAGTTTTTTTGGCCTTCCATCACAGCAATGTGATGGATGTTTATGTAAATTATGTTGTGTCTTGGGTCTATTTGTTTGTAATGTATGGCTGCAGAAACGGCATTTTGTTTGGACCTCAAGGGGTCCAAATGACAATAAATTGAATTGAATTGAATATAAGTCGACCTGTTTAAAATATTGAACATTTTCACATATCCATTGTTTCCGCACATTATTCTTCCAATTCTATCTATTAACACAAGGTTAAATGAAATCAACAAGTTGATTACCCCGAAAATAAGTTATTGAAGCCACAATCGAAGAACTCTTCAAAGTGAGTGTTCTTGAATCCACTGCACACGAAGCAGCCCGACAACGAGATGAAAGGGCCATACCTTACTTTAGAGATACAGCATGGAACAGGCCCATCATGGCCCACCCTATCTGCACCGACCCGCAATCACCCGTGCACTAACACCATCCTACACACCAGGTACAATTTACAGAACCCAATTAACATGTAAATCTGCACATCTTTGGAATGTGGGAGGAAACTGGTGCACCCAGAGAAAACCTTGCAATCATAGGGAGAAAGCACAAACTCTGTACAGACAGCACCTATAGTCAAGCTTGAGTCTATGGTGCTGTTAGGGAGCAACCACTGTGCTGCCCAAAAAGTGAAAACTTGAGTCTAAGGCCAGAGGACACAGCCTCAGAATAAAAGGATGTACATTTAGAAAGGAGTTGATGGGTAATTTATTTAGTCAGAGGGTGGTGAATCTGTGGAATTCAATGCTGTGGAGGCCAAGACACTGGGCAATTTTAAGGTGGAGATTGATAATAGATTTATTATTGTCATGTGTATCAAGGTACAGCGAAATATACTTTTACTCATTACCACAACAAAAGTGATCACACTGTAGCACAACATTCTATTCCATTAGTGAGAAGATGCAGTATGCATATCCTGGCACATTTTTAGTTACAAACCAAAAATCGTTCTCACTTGTAACCACCAATCTTCACTCTGCAGATTAGTTTAATAACCCCTGCTTTGAATATTTACTGAATTAATCATTTTGTAATTCAGTCAAAACATCGTTACCAGACTTTGTCAAACAATATACAACTTTTACTCATTATTACAAGTGACCACACTGCAGCACAACATTATATTCCATTACCGAGAAGATATGCATCTCTTGGCACTTATTTAAATCGTATTTACATCTACGGCACTGTATTTGAAATATAATTAGAGGAAAAAATAATGCAAATAAGTTGATTTCTACAACTGGCAAGTAAAAAGTCACATTGCAATCTCTAAAACACCAAGATAAGTTTAATATAATGTAGGAAGGAACTGCAGTTACAAGGATGTTGCCAGGACTAGACGGTGTGAGCTACAGGGAGAGGTTGAGTAGGCCGAGTCTCTATTCCGTGGAGCGCAGGCGTGAGGGATGATCTTATGGAGGTGTACAAAATCATGAGTAGAGCGGGTAGATACAGAGTCTCTTGCCCAGAGTAGAGGTATCTAGAACATAGCTTCAAGGTGAAGAGAAAAGATTGATAGGAACCTGAGGGGTAACTTTTTCACACAAAGGGCGATGGGTGTATGGAACAAGGTGCCAGAGGAGGTAGTCGAGGCTGGGACTAGTCCAACATTTAAGAAACAGTTAGACAGGTACATGGCTAGGACAGGTTTGGAGGGATATGGACCAAGTGCTGGCAGGTGGGACGAGTGTAGCTAGGACATGTTGGACGGTGTGAGCATGTTGGGCCAAAGGGCCTGTTCCCACACTGTATCACTCTATGACTCTTTGCAGATGCTGGCATACACCGAAGATAGACACAAAATGCTGGATTGACTCAGCAGGACAGGCAGCATCTCTGGATAGAAGGAATGAGTGAGGTTTCGGGTCGAGACCCTTTTTCAGGGTCGAGCGGGTCGAGTCTGAAGAAGCGTCTCGACCCAAAACCTCACCCATTCCTTCTATCCTGAGATACTGCCTGTCACGCTGAGTTAATCCAGCATTTTGTGTCCATCTTAAGTTTAACATAGTGTTGAAAATCCATTTCACAATATCCACTTTGAATATAAGTTCCAGTATGTCACCATCAATTTCACAATCTATATTTGTTTCGTACCTTGGAGAATAGATGTTTTACTACATTCACCGGTCATTCTGCAATAATGATCTTGTATAAATATATTTTGTCCCAATCTGGAAAACAATTATTTTACAAGATTCAGGGGAAAGAATCAGGACCGCAAGGGGGGCGAATCAGTCAAACAGGGAAAGGAAGAGGGGAGAGAGGAAGAGAGGGGAGAGAGGAAGAGAGGGGAGAGAGGAAGAGAGGGGAGAGAGGGGAAGAGAGGAAGAGAGGGGAGAGAGGAAGAGAGGGGAGAGAGGAAGAGGGGGGAGAGAGGAAGAGGGGGGAGAGAGGAAGAGGGGGAGAGAGGAAGAGAGGGGAGAGAGGAAGAGAGAGGAAGAGGGGAGAGAGGAAGAGCGAAAGAGAGGGGAGAGAGGAAGAGAGGAAGAGGGGGGAGAGAGGAAGAGGGGGGAGAGAGGAAGAGAGGGGAGAGAGGAAGAGAGAGGAAGAGAGGGGAGAGAGGAAGAGAGGGGAGAGAGGAAGAGAGAGGAAGAGGGGAGAGAGGAAGAGCGAAAGAGAGGGGAGAGAGGAAGAGAGGAAGAGAGGGGAGAGAGGAAGAGAGAGGAAGAGGGGGAGAGAGGAAGAGAGGGGAGAGAGGAAGAGAGAGGAAGAGGGGAGAGAGGAAGAGCGAAAGAGAGGGGAGAGAGGAAGAGAGGAAGAGAGGGGAGAGAGGAAGAGAGGGGAGAGAGGAAGAGAGGGGAGAGAGGAAGAGAGAGGAAGAGGGGAGAGAGGAAGAGCGAAAGAGAGGGGAGAGAGGAAGAGAGGAAGAGAGGGGAGAGAGGAAGAGAGAGGAAGAGAGGGGAGAGAGGAAGAGAGGGGAGAGAGGAAGAAGAGGAAGAGAGGGGAGAGAGGAAGAGGGGAAGAGAGGGGAGAGAGGGGAAGAGAGGGGAGAGAGGAAGAGGGGAGAGAGGAAGAGAGGAAGAGGGGGGAGAGAGGAAGAGAGGAAGAGAGGGGGGAGGAAGAGAGGGGAGAGAGGAAGAGGGGGAGGGAGACAGAGGGAGGGAAGAGAGGGAAGGGTGGGGACTCAGCGGTGTAGCCGGGAGGTGGTACTGTTACCTCTCCGGCCCGGGGGGGGATGGGTGTCGCGGCCGCGGGAGGGGGAGGGGGAGGCGCGGGGTCGTCTCTGCTGACCGTTACCGGTGGGGACGCGCGTGGTGGAGACGGCGGTTTGAAATGGCCGCGCGTGGAGGAGGCGGCGGCGGCGGCGGCGCGGGGCCTGCCGGGAGAGAGCAGTCAGTCAGCACTGGGGGGGCGGGGCCTCTGTCTACACCAAAGATCTTAGAGCACAGAGGGGGGAGGGGGGAGAGGGGGAGGGGCATAGGAGGGGGGGAGACATTGCAGTGTGGGGGCAGGCGAGGGAGTGCCGGGCGGGGGGGGGGGGGGGGGGGGTGGGATAAGGCTTAGTGTGTGTGTGTGTGAAGTTGCGGGGAGGTTTACAATGTTTCTTATTTAATGTCCCTTGTCTAGTCTGAAATAAAGTTCATCATTGGATCAGAAGAACTATAATTGTGTGTGTTATATGATTATATACATTTATTTCACATTTCATGTATGTGTGTTTATAAACATTTTATTCTTTAACAAGAATTAACAGAATTATGAATCTAACCCTATATCACACACAAAAACTTCCCCCGCAGTGTCAATTACCCTGCGAGACGGGTCGGGTCGGGTAGGTTCCGGTTTCTACAAAATCAACTCAAACACTGCTTGTGAGCCATTTAAAAAGAAATGATTTAAAAAACATTAAAAAAGACAATTGCCAGAGTCAAATTTTATTCTTGACAAGAAGTATGAACTGACAGGATTATGAATCTAACCCTATATCACACACACAAACTGTTGCCCCGCAACATTGATTACACTGCGAGTCGGGTCGGGTCAGGTAGGCTCCGGTTACTAAAATGGGCGGGGGGGAAATGCCCAGGATCCCCTCCGTAGCGTACTACACGTCAGTCCATTGTATTTCGCAGGAGTGGCCTATCTTGCTCTGCTCTAAAATCTTTGGTCTACACTGAGGCAAGGATGGAGACCAGGAGCTTCCATGTGGCTGCTGTTCCACAGATGGTAGGCACCCATATAATCTTCAAACTAACCATCACCTGTCTGTACGGAGTTTGCACTTTCTCCCAATGACCGTGTGGGTTTTCCATGCTGTATCTCTAAACTAAACTACACATATTCAGATACCAACATTGCTGCAGTCAGTGAAAAGGTTGCAGTGACAACTCCTCCATGAATATAACTTCAATGAAATGAGTAGCTTGTCGGCTTCAGCTTTGTCAACAGCTGCCCCCCAGAGAGAACACTCCACCTCCTGGTCGAAAGCTCCAGCCCCTGAGAGTTCAGTTTATTATCACATGTACAGTGACAAGCTTTTTTCACACAGAGAGTGGTGAATCTCTGGAATTCTCTGCCACAGAAGGTAGTTGAGGCCAGTTCATTGGCTATATTTAAGAGGGCGTTAGATGTGACCCTTGTGGCTAAAGGGATCAGGGGGTATGGAGAGAAGGCAGGTACAGGATACTGAGTTGGATGATCAGCCATGATCATATTGAATTGCGGTGCAGGCTCGAAGGGCCGAATGGCCTACTCCTGCACCTATTTTCTGTGTTTCTATGTTGCATGCTTAACAGTCAGCAGAAAGACAATACTTGATTACAATCGATCTATTTATTGTGTATAGATACATGATTTACAGTGGATAGAGAACATCCAGCCTCCTGCCAGGACGTGCAGGAAGGAACTGCTGATATTGATTTAAACTGAAAATAGACAAAAAAAAAAGCTGGAGTAACTCAGCGGGTCAGACAGCATCTTTGGAGAAAAGGAATAGATGATGTTTTGGATCAAGACCCTTCTTCAGACTCCAGCTTTTTGTGTCTATCCCGTTGGGATACTCTGCCTCCTGAGAGGATTATCCCACCCAATGAGAGAAGCCCCCACCCTGTGAGGGAACAGCTCGACTAACAGTGGCGCAACGGTAGAGTTGCTGCCTCATAGCGCCAGAGACCTGGGTTAGATCCTGACTGCGGGTGCTGTCTGTACAGAGTTTGCACGTTCACCCCATGACCACGTGGGTTTTCACCAGGTGCTCTGGTTTCCTCCCACTTCCGAAAGACCGGCAGGTTTGAAGATGATTTGGTTTCGGTAAAAATTGTAAATTGTCCCTAGTGTGTGACAATAGACAATAGGTGCAGGTGTAGGCCATTCGGCCCTTCGAGCCAGCACCGCCATTCAATGTGATCATGGCTGATCATCCCCAATCAGTGCCCCGTTCCAGCCTTCTCCCCATATCCCCTGACTCCGCTATTTTTAAGAGCCCTATCGAGCTCTCTCTTGAAAGCATCCAGAGAACCTGCCTCCACCGCCCTCTTAGGCAGATAATTCCACAGACTCACCATCCAACACCATTTCCTGCCTAATGTGGATTTCCTTCAGTTCCTCCATCACCCCAGATCCTCACCGGGTCGAGTTGCTCACAATCCCGACACCAGCTCCAGCAGTACGCTGATTTTTGATGTTTCTCTGCTTGCCAGCACAAGATATCAAATGCGATTCATATGCATCCAAGCAAGGTTCACTTGACACCATAGGGCAGGGCTCTGGACATTTCCCACCACCCACTGGATGAAAATTATTTTCCTCGTCTCTATCCAAGTTCCACCTGTATAGATGGTGCTAGAGTGTGATGACTGCATCAGAAGTGGGTCTGCCACTATCCATTACAATCTTTCCACATTTAAAAATATTTATTTCAACAGCAGCGTTTCGTATACTAACTATGCTATCCTTAATCTTTCAGCACCAAATGCTGTACCTTGATCCTTTATAGTTTTGTTTTTAGTTTAGCTTAGAGATACAGCGTGGAAACCGGCCCTTCAGCCCACTTAGTCCGTGCTGACCATGATCGCCCCGTTCTATGTGGTGGGAGATTGCAACCTTCACGTGGTCCGCCCTGTTTCAATGAATACAATCAACCTGGCGTGCACAATCAAATAGAACAAGTTGTCGTACAAATTTAGGCTGTGCGCGCCATACGCAAGAAGAAGAAGAAGACTAGTTCTATCCTGCACACTGAGGACAATTTACAGAAGTCAATTAATTTCCAAACTTGCACATTTTTGAGATGTGGGAGGAAACCGGAGCACCCGGAGAAAACCCATACAGTCACAGGGAGAACGTACAAACTCCGTACAGACAGCACCCGTCGTCAGGATCGAACTTGGTCGCTGGTGCTGTGAGGCAGCAACTCTAACACAGCACCACTATGCCCAGTTTCATTGCATTCATGTAAAGTATTTTCTTCGGATTGAATGGAAGCAAAAGCTTTCCACTGTACGTGGCAATAATAAACTAAACTAAACTATTACTTTAAATCTTTGAATTTGGACTCTTAAAGCATATTCTTCATAATTATCTAAGCCTCCCGCAATTTTAAATGTTTTGGTGAAGTTTCGCCCTCAGCCACTTTTTTTCCAAAATAAGTAACTTTGACCTATCCAATGTTTGCAGTAATCCAATTGCCCAATTCTGGAAAAGATTCTTGTAAATCTCTGCACCCTATCCAATGCGATTAGACCTTTATAGATTAGTTTTAGAGAACCAGCATGTAAACAGGCCCTTTAGCCCGCCAAGGCCATGTTGACCACCGATCACCCTTTCACACTAGTTCTACGTTAACCCACATTCTCATCCATTCCTGCACGCTAGGGACAATTTACAGACGCCAATTAACCTACAAACCTGCACGTCTTTGGGATGCGGGAGGAAACTGGAGCACCCGTAGGAATGCCACGCGGCCACAGGGAGAACGGACAAACTCCACACGGACAGCGTCCGAGGTCAAAGGATCGACCCAGGTCTCTAGTTCCCAGAGGCAGCAGCTCTACCAGCTGCACCACTGTGCCGCCCTTAATATACGTGTAGAACTGTATGCAGTATTCAAACTGTGGTCGAAAATCATACACAATCTCGCCCAAACTCTCTCGCCTTATATTTTACATCTCGGCTAACGAGGCATGACATCAGCATGACATTGAAACTCCATACCAATTTATTTTGCTAATTTGATGAATCAGATGACATAGATTCCAAGGCCGCTCTGTCCATGCGCGCACTATTAATTTATTGTATTTTAGTTATGTTCTCTGTTATTTGGTAAGCTGCAGAGAACATAACTAATTGTCAATACGTAGAACAATTAAACACTCTTGACTCCTACTTACTGTATATTCACTTTTAAGTCACACAACCTCAAATGCAATTCCTCATTGTCATCTTAGTTTTTTGTTTAGTTTAGAGATACAGGCCCTTCGGCCCACTGGGTCCGCCCCGACCAGCGTTCCCCGCACATTAACACGATCCTACACACACTCGGGACAATTTTTACTATCACCAAGCGAATTATAAACATGTACGTCTTTGGAGTGTGGGAGGAAACCGAAGATCTCGGAGAAAATCCACGCAGGTCATGGGGAGACGTACAAACTCCGTACAGACAGCACCCATAATCAAGATCGAACCCGGGTCTCCGGCTCTGCATTCGCTGTAAGGCAGCAACTCTACCGCTGCGCCACCTGTGACCGTCATCTTGATTAAACTCCAGTTGTCACTTCTCTGTATTTTGAATTTTTCTGCAATTTACAGATTTTCTCCTCACTGTCAGCCACATGAAGAATATTTATTTAATCTGCTAATTTCTCTATCAACCACCCCATTTAAATCCAAATTATTAACGCATACTAAAGAAAATGCAAAGGACAGAGCACAGGAGTCTTGCATATTCCCTTTAGAAACCAACAGTCATGCCTTGCCTACGTCCGAGCCAATTCTGGGCCCAATTTTGCAATTTGTCCTTGGATTTCTACTCATGGAGTTCAACATCTTTTGAGCAGACCTATAGTGCTTGTTGAAAACCTTGCAGAACCCTTGCAAAAATCTTTTTGGGCAACCCACAACAGCCCCCTTCCCCCTCCCTTTTCCTTCTCAAGAACCCACCCATAAGTTAGTTATGTTGTCTGTTATTTGGTAAGCTGCAGCAAGTAAGAATTTAATTGTTCCATTGTCAATACGTAGACCAATTAAACACTCTTGAATCCTACTTACTGTTGACTCTTGACTCCTGCTGGCCCAAAGGGCCGAACGACCTCCTGCACCTATTTTCTATATTTTCTATGTCCATAAATCACAGGAGCAGAATTTGGCCTTTCAACCCATCAAATTTAGTCCGCCATTTAATCTTTCCCTCTCAACACCATTCTCCTCCCGATAATCTCTGACACCCTTACTAATCAAGAATCTGTCAATCTCCGCCTTAAAATACCTTATAAACATCCCCCTTTCTTCTCCCCCTCTTCCCTCTGCTGAACCCTGGCTGAGTTTCTCCACCTGCATTGCTTACGCCGGCTACACAATTCACAACTTTTCTATCCCCAAGCTTCCCAATTCACAACTCTTTAGCCTTTTTGGGCTCACACCTGTCTTTTTCATCCCCAGCTTTTGTCCAGCAATCTGCCTATCAAATAATCCCTTCACCCATATTCACCTATTGCTGGCCATGCTCTGTCCAGCCCCTCTTCTTGCTCTCTTTCCAGCCCCTCTCCTCTTTAGTTTATTTTAAAGATGCAGCGTGGAAACAGGCCCTTTGACCCTCCGAGTCCGCACGGACCATCGATCCCCACACATTAACACAATGCTACACACACTAGGGACAATTTACATTTATACTAAGGCAATTAACCTACAAACCTGTCGGTCTTTGGAGTGTGCGGGGGAAACCGAAGATCCGGGAAAAAACCAACGCAGGTTAGGGGGAGAACATACAAACCCCGTGCAGACAGCACCCGTAGTCGGGATTGAACCCTGGTCTCTGGTACTTTAAGGCAGCCACCTGGAAGGTGCCAAGGCAAAGACAACCGCCCGTGCTGCACTGATTCGCCGCCTAGCCGGCACCACATGGGGAGCCACGACGAAGACACTGCGCATGTCCACAGTGGGCCTGGTGTTCTCAGCCGCCGAGTACTGCGCCCCGGTCTGGTGCCGTAGCCCTCGCGCCAAGAAGCTGGATGCTGCCCTCAACAGCGCCCCGTGGACTGTCTCCGGATGCCTACGAGCCACCCCAGTAAACCAACTGCCCGTCCTCGCTGGCATCGCCCTAGCCAACATCAGACGAGAAGCAGCCATGCTGGCCCTCCACGCCGAGTGTGCCTCAAGTCACGGCACCCATTTGCCACGCAAGCCCAAGAGCTGCTCTGCACAACACCGGCTGACGCTTCTAAGGCTGCCTGGGTCAAGACGAGATGAAGAGACCAGTGGAAGTCAGCGGAACCATATAGGCTACACCAAGTACATCAATGACCCCATGGACGTCCCTGGCCAGGACCTGCCCCGAAAGCAGTGGACAACCCTCCACCGCTTGAGGACAAGCATCGGACGCTATGGAGTAGCGATGAAGAGGTGGGGCCTCGTGCACAGTGCCTCCTGCGAGTGTGGGGACCCAACACAGACAGTGGAGCACATAGTCACCAGTTGCTCCAAACACCGGCCACCGAATGGTGAACGAGGTCTGATTGACCTGGACGATGACACGTTGGCCTGGCTCGACTCAACGGAGCTGCACGTCTAAAAGACACGGCAGAAGAAGAAGAAGGCAGCAACCTTACCGCTGCATCACATTACCACCCCTCTTCAATCAGTCCGAAGGAACCTATCCTGAAATTTCATCCATCTATGTTCTCCAGATATGCTCCCTGACCCGCTGAGTTATTCCAGCACATTGTGCCTTTCTTTTGCAAAATAAAATGTATACATCATTAGCAATGTCTTCATCGACTCCTCTTATTAATTCCACAATCAATTCAGTCCGACAGGATCTTCCCTTCACAAATTCATTGACTGATCCTGATTAATCTGTACCTTTCCTTAGAATACATTCCAATAACTCCCCACCACTGAAGCGTAAGTAAATGATCTGCAAGAAGTTGCTTTATCACTTCCTACCTTCTTTAATGAAAGTTTGACATTAGCCGTCCACTCATCCTCTGGCATCATTCATGCAGTCAGGGAAGACCGAAAACAAATTGGAGTCAGAGCCTTAACATGTTCCTCCCTTCCTTTAATGGTCTAAGATGTCATCAGAGACTGGTCGGCACTAGCATAATCAAGGATGAATGTCACCCCGGTCACTCCCCCTTCTCCCCTCTCCCTCAGGCAAGACTTACAGAAGTGTGAAAACGCACGCCTCCAGTTTCAGGGACAGTTTCCTCCCACCTGTTATCAGGCAACTGAACTGTCCTATCTCCAACTAGAAAGCAGATCTGACGTACCATCTATCTCTTTGGAGAACCTCAGACTATTTTTAATCGGGCTTTACTGGACGATATCTCGCACTAAATCTTGTTCCTTTTATCCTGGATAAGAAGGATCTCGACCCGAAACGTCACCTATTCCTTTTCTCCAGAAATGCTGCCTGACCCACTGAGTTACTCCAGCCTTTTGGACGGCTTGATTGCAAACACGTATAGTCTTTCTGCTGACTGGATAGCACGCAACAATAAAACTTTTCACTGTATCTCACAATAAACTAAACTAAATCACTAATCCATCATCGCTCGGTTTAACCACCTTAGATGCGTCCGTTTTTACAATGTTTATCCTACAAATTTTCACGCTTCTCCTAAATGGCAACATCGTTCCCTTCCTCGTTGGTGGAGTGGGCTGCTGGAGGCCCTGCAGCAGCCAGGGGATCGCATGGATTGGGTGGCATTGGAGGCCCCACTGAGGTCAGACGAGCGCGTGGATCGGACGCGGCCTGTAGCAGCACGGAACAGCTGTGGAGGACATCAGCAACATCGCCAAGCCAGGCCGACCCCTGCACCTCCGACCCAGTGCCGCTGCCAGGACAACGGGCCTTTAAGGCCAAGATAAGCCTCATTATTTTTAAGAACTTTGAAACTTGAAGAATACAAGATGGCACCGGAAACATGCCAACTCTTTGTGTACTGCTTCGGTGAAATCTATTACACGGTGGCGCAGCGGAAGAGTTGTTGCCTTCCAGCGCTTACAGTGCCAGAAACCCAGGTTCGATCCTGACTATGGGTCGGTTTTTTCCAAGATCTTCGGTTTCCTCCCACACTCCAAAGATTTACAAGTATGCAGGTAAATTGGCTTGGTATCAGTGTAAATTGTCCCTAGTGTGTGTACAGACAAGCACCCATAGACAGGATCGAACCCGGGTCCCTGGTGATGTAAGTCAGCAACTCTACTGCTGTGACACAGGCCATCTTTGCCTTCTGAAATTACCTTTCAAATTCTTTCCCCCACTGTCTATAATCATCTGGGCTTTTTGTTGTATTCAGCTCTCAGCATCTCACATAAGCTTTCCTTCTCTGCCTTATCTTCCTCTCTATGTGTTTTGTCATCCAAGGCTCTAGGTTTGGCAGTCCAATCATTTGTATTTGCTGCAGCCTGTTTAACCTGAAGCCCTTGGGTCTCTTTCTTCAATGCTTCCCGTTGCTCTGAGACTGATTTATTTTCAAATAGCTGTTTCCAGTCCACTTTCACTAAACCACCACTCAGACCAGTAAAACTGGCCCTACTCCAAGCTGAAATCTTTAGTCTGGTTTTATCTTTGTCCTTCTACGCAAGATCAAACTGAATTATCGTCACGACCACAAAACCCTCTTCCACTGATCCTCCTTGGGCCAACCTACTCTTTTCTCTTAAACTGAATCGAAAATTCCCCACGTGGACAAGACCCCTACGACCCACCCCTCTTGTACCGTTGTGTGCTCATCCCCGCATTGACTAACTAACACCTGGATGGGCTTAAGGAAGTCTTTGCCAGCCATACCTTCTGCACTGACCATGTGCCAGTCACCATTTATCAGGCAACTGAACCATCCTATGCTGTTATCAGGCAACTGAACCTACTAGAGAGCGGTCCTGACCTACCATCTACCTCATTGGAGTCCCCTGGGCTATCTTTAATCAGACTTTACTAGACTCTCGTCCTTTTTTTTTCACTTTTAATTTCAAGGTTTTGTGTACCTTGTGTGTTGTGACTGTTGAGAGGCCAATTTCCCTCTGGGGATGAATAAAGTTGTATCGTATCTTATGCAAAGTCTTTCTGCTGACTGGATAGCATGCAACAGAAAACGCTTTACACTGAAACTTGGTACACATGACAATAAACACAATGAAACTAAAGTAGTAAATTTAAACAGGCCCTTTGGCCCATCGGGTCCATGCCGACCAGCTGTCACCCGTAAACTAGTTCTATGTTATCCCAATTTTGATCCTACACACTTGGGGCAATTTACAGAAGATAATTGACCTACAAACCTGTAGTGTGGGGAGGAGCACCTGCAGACAACCCATCTGGTTACAGGGAGAACGTGCAAACTCCACATAGACAGCATCGTAGTCAGGATCGAACCGTCTCTGGCGCTCTGGGGCAGCAACTTAACCGCTGCACAACTGTGCCATTGTCTTCTGAATGAATTAAAAACATGGATCAGCAAAGAAGTTCTTTAGTTTTGTTCTTGCCATCCATCAGATGGAGAGTTCAACACATCAGTCATTACAATTAACCAGCAGCAATCAACTCCAAGGAATACTTTTGACTGAAAGTGATTATCCATCAAATTGATTATTTTAACCTTCCATTGTTGAGTCTGCGTTTGGTCTCGTTGATATATAGGAGCCCAGCGCTGGATACAGTAGATGAGGTTAGAGGAGGTGCAAATGAACCTCTGCCTCACCTGAAAAGGCTCACAATGTCCCTGGATGAAGCTGAGGGAGGAGGTATAAGGACTGGTGTTGCATCTCCTGCGGTTGCAGGGGAAAGTATCTGGGGAGGGTATGGTTTGGGGTGGAAGGGTTGAGTGAACCAGAGAGTTCTAATTCAATCCAAAAAAAAACTGAAGCAATTCCTAATTCCTGCAGTTTACTATAAACCAGATGGGAATCAATTCACTTCAAAGACTTCAAGTGCTGGAGATATGGTCCGGGAGCCGTTACAGAGGGAGGAGCGACCTTCGTGTGGTGAGTTAAAAAACCCATCGCGGGGCTTATTTCAACAGAGGCCCAGGAACCGTTACAGAGGGAGGAGGAACCAAAATCTGCAACGTTCCATTCGCAGATCACACTTCAAATTAAGGGGGCTGGTGGAAGCCTCTGATTGGTCGAACGGACTAGAGGAAGCAGCCGTTACAGGACTAGAGGAAGCAGCTGATTGGCTTGTATCCCGGGTAAGGCTTTATTGTATTCGGTTAAGGGGGAGAATGAGGGCCAGGGCAGTTTACTGTTCTGAATGTCAGATGTGGGAGGTCATGGAGTCTGAGTGCCCTCCAGACGTCCACATCTGCGCCAGGTGCGTCGAGATGGGGCTCCTAAGGGACCGTGTTAGGAACCTGGAACAGCAACTCGATGACCTCTGTCTGCTCAGGGAGAGCGAGGAGGTCATAGATAGGAGTTACAGGGAGGTGGTCACTCCAACACCACGGGAGACAGGAAACTGGGTCACAGTTAGGAAGGGCAACGGGCAGAGGCAGGGACTGGTGAGTACCCCGGTGGCTGTATACCTTGAAAATAAGTACTCATGTTTGAGTAAGGGTGGGGGAAACAGCCTACCTGGGGGCAGCGACAGCGGCCGGGCCTCTGGCATAAAGACCAGTCCTGTTGCTCAGAAGGGTAAGGAAAAGAAGAGGAGGGCAATTGTAATAGGGGACTCTATAGTCAGGGGGTCGGATAGGCGATTCGGTGGACGCAGACAAGAGACCTGGATGGTAGTTTGCCTCCCTGGTGCCAGGGTCAGGGATGTGTCTGAACGGGTCCAAGAAATCCTGAAATGGGAGGGAGAGGAGCCTGAAGTTGTGGTACATATAGGTACCAACGACATAGGTAAAAAAAGAGAAGAGGTCCTGAAAGAAGAATTTAGGGAGTTAGGTAGAGAGTTAAGGAGAAGGACTGCAAAGGTAACAATCTCAGGATTACTGCCTGTGCCACGCGACAGTGAGAGTAGGAATGGAGCGAGGTGGAGGATAAATGAGTGGATGAGGGACTGGTGCAGTGGGTATGGATTCAAGTTTCTGGATCATTGGGACCTCTTTTGGGGAAGGTGCGACCCGTACAGAAAGGACGGGTTGCACTTGAACTCGAGGGGGACCAATATCCTGGCGGGGAGATTTGCAAAGGCTACTGGGGAGACTTTAAACTAGTATGGTTGGGGGGAGGGACTCAAATCGGGAAAGCTAGCAGTCAGTGTGTGAGGCAGGAGGCAGAGAATGGTAGCACTCTGACCCAAAATGTAGGGGAGAGAGAAGAAAAAGACAATAAACAGAGAATAAGAGAGGGTGGGTTTCTTAAATGTGTATATTTTAATGCTAGGAGCATTGTAAGAAAGGTGGATGAACTTAGAGCCTGGATTGACACCTGGAAGTATGATGTTGTGGCGATCAGTGAAACATGGTTGCAGGAGGTTGCTGTGATTGGAAACTAAATATTCCAGGATTTTGTTGCTTCAGGTGTGATAGAATTGGAGGGGCAAGAGGTGGAGGTGTTGCATTGCTTATCAGGGAAGATATTACAGCAGTGCTTTGGCAGGATAGATTAGAGGGCTCGTCTAGGGAGGCTATTTGGGTGGAACTGAGAAATGGGAAAGTGGTAGCAACACTTATAGGGGTGTATTATAGACCGCCAAATGGGGAGCGAGAATTGGAAGAGCAAGGTAGTGATTGTGGGAGATTTCAATTTTCCACACATAGACTGGGAAACACATTCTGTAAATGGGCTGGATGGGTTGGAGTTTGTAAAATGTGTGCAGGATAGTTTTTTGTAGCAATACATAGAAGTACCTACTAGAGAAGGGGCGGTGCTGGACCTCCTGTTAGGAAATGAGACGGGTCGGGTGGCAGAGGGATGCGTTGGGGAACAGTTCGGGACCAGTGATCACAATACCATTAGTATCAATATAATTATGGAAAGGGTCAGAACTGGACCTAGGGTTGAGATTTTTGATTGGAGAAAGGCTAACTTTGAGGAGATGCGAAAGGGTTTAAAAGGAGTAAATTGGGACATTTTGTTTTATGAGAAATGTGGAAGAGAAATGGAGGACATTTAAAGGTGAAATTTTAAGAGTACAGAATCTTTATGTCCCTGTTCGGTTGAAAGGAAATAGTAAAAATCGGAAAGAGCCATGTTTTTCAAGGGAAATTGGACACGGTTCGGAAAAAGAGGGAGATCTACAATAATTATAGGCAGCATGGAGTAAATGAGGTGCTTGAGGAGTATAAAGAATGTAAAAAGAATCTTAAGAAAGAAATTAGAAAAGCTAAAAGAAGATATGAGGTTGCTTTGGCAAGTAGGGTGAAAGTAAACCCAAAGGGTTTCTACAGCTATATTAATAGCAAAAGGATAACGAGGGATAAAATTGGTCCATTAGAGAGTCAGAGTGGACAGCTATCTGCAGAGCCAAAAGAGATGGGGGAGATATTGAACAATTTATTTTCTTCGGTATTCACCAAGGAGAAGGATATTGAATTATGTGAGGTAAGGGAAACAAGTAGAGCTATGGAAACTATGAGATTCAAAGAAGAGGAAGTACTGACACTTTTGAGAAATATAAAAGTGGATAAGTCTCCAGGTCCGGACAGGATATTCCCTAGGACATTGAGGGAAGTTAGTGTAGAAATAGCAGGGGCTATGACAGAAATATTTCAAATGTCATTAGAAACGGGAATAGTGCCGGAGGATTGGCGTACTGCGCATGTTGTTCCATTGTTTAAAAAGGGGTCTAAGAGTAAACCTAGCAATTATAGACCTGTTAGTTTGACGTCAGTGGTGGGCAAATTAATGGAAAGGATACTTAGAGATAATATATATAAGCATCTGGATAAACAGAGTCTGATTAGGAACAGTCAACATGGATTTGTGCCTGGAAGGTCATGTTTGACTAATCTTCTTGAATTTTTTGAAGAGGTTACTCGGGAAATTGATGAGGGTGAAGCAGTGGATGTTGTATATATGGACTTCAGTGAGGCATTTGACAAGGTTCCTCATGGAAGGTTGGTTAAGAAGGTTCAATGGTTGGGTATTAATGGTGGAGTAGCAAGATGGATTCAGCAGTGGCTGAATGGGAGATGCCAGAGAGTAATGGTGGATGGTTGTTTGTCAGGTTGGAGGCCAGTGACTAGTGGGGTGCCACAGGGATCTGTGTTGGGTCCACTGTTGTTTGTCATGTACATCAATGATCTGGATGATGGTGTGGTAAATTGGATTAGTAAGTATGCAGATGATACTAAGATAGGTGGGGTTGTGGATAATGAAGTAGATTTTCAAAGTCTACAGAGAGATTTATGCCAGTTGGAAGAGTGGACTGAAAGATGGCAGATGGAGTTTAATGCTGATAAGTGTGAGGTGCTACATCTTGGCAGGACAAATCAAAATAGGACGTACATGGTAAATGGTAGGGAATTGAAGAATGCAGGTGAACAGAGGGATCTGGGAATAACTCTGCACAGTTCCCTGAAAGTGGAATCTCATGTAGATAGGGTGGTAAAGAAAGCTTTTGGTGTGCTGGCCTTTATAAATCAGAGCATTGAGTATAGAAGTTGGGATGTAATGTTAAAATTGTACAAGGCATTGGTGAGGCCAATCTGGAGTATGGGGTACAATTTTGGTCGCCTAATTATAGGAAGGATGTCAACAAAATAGAGAGAGTACAGAGGAGATTTACTAGAATGTTGCCTGGGTTTCAGCAACTAAGTTACAGAGAAAGGTTGAACAAGTTAGGGCTTTATTCTTTGGAGCGCAGAAGGTTAAGGGGGGACTTGATAGAGGTCTTTAAAATGATGAGAGGGATAGACAGAGTTGACGTGGATAAGCTTTTCCCACTGAGAGTAGGGAAGATTCAAACAAGGGGACATGACTTGAGAATTAAGGGACAGAAGTTTAGGGGTAACATGAGGGGGAACTTCTTTACTCAGAGAGTGGTGGCTGTGTGGAATGAGCTTCCAGTGAAGGTGGTGGAGGCAGGTTCGTTTTTATCATTTAAAAATAAATTGGATAGTTATATGGACGGGAAGGGAATGGAGGGTTATGGTCTGAGCGCAGGTATGTGGGACTAGGGGAGAATACGTGTTCGGCACGGACTAGAAGGGCCGAGATGGCCTGTTTCCGTGCTGTAATTGTTATATGGTTATATGGTTAAGATGACTTGCTATCTCCAACTGAAGGTCAGCTGGGGATGGCTAAGAAATGCTGACCTTGCCAATGATTCTCCCATCCTGCAGAAGTATAATAAAAAGAAGTGTTATTAGTAAATTAGTTTGGTTATTCCTTCCTGCCTATGCAGAATTCCTTGGGAACAATTTTGCTTTTCATTAGTCTCGGTTTGTAAACCATTTTATGCGATGTAATGGGGCAGCGAAGTTGAAGTCGGGATGTCATGCTCGATTTCCTCTTATTTTGTGCTATGCATGCATTTGCATTATCCCAATTTAAAGCAGTTTTCCAAAATCTGGGAAGTACCAGGCTGCATAAGAATGCAAGCACAATGCTGCCATAAGATTAAATGGACTTTGCTGCAATTTTGCTAGCCCTTGCTGTCTCCTCCCCTTCCTTAACCCTCGAGCTGTCTCCTCCCATCCCCCCCGCCCTCGGGCTCCTCCTCCTCCCTTTTTCCTTCCTTCTCCCCCCCACCCCCCATCAGTCTGAAGAAGGGTTTCGGCCCGAAACGTCACCCATTTCCTTCGCTCCATAGATGCTGCTGCACCCGCTGAGTTTCTCCAGCATTTTTGTGTACCTTCGTTCTTCCAGCATCTGCAGTTCCTTCTTGGACTTTGCTACTGTCATTTCCTTGCCAATCGACCTCTATTGTTTTTCACAGTTCTGGGAAGCTTCATGACGAAGCTCATAAGGAATTGCATGGATAGTCTTCCCATGCATGAGGTTTGAGAGGAGTGAGGAATAAAGGATGGGAAAACACAAGGGATACAACGGGAATGAAGGAATGCTCAACAACTGAGTCTACAACTGACACACGAGTACTGTGCCAATTTACTTTTAGGTTTAGCTTTATTAATGTCACTGAGATACAGTGAAAAGTTGTGTTTTGCATGCTATCTAAGCAGATCAGATATACCATACATAAATACAATCAGTTCAAACTAACGTACAATAGGTAGAGCAAAGGGGAAGATACAGAGTGTAGAATGTAGTTCTCAGCATTGTAGCGCACCAGTTCCAGAGACAAAATGCAATGTTCACAATGGGGTACAAGCAAATCGAACAGTAACCTAGGACCATTCAGAAGCCTGATAACAGAGGGGAAGAAGCTGGTCCTAAGTCTGATGGTGTGCACTTTCAAACTCTGTACCTTCTGCTGGATGGGAGCAGGGAAAAGAAGGAATGACCGGGATGGGACCAGTCTATGATTATGTTGGCTGCTTCTCCGTGGCAGCGTGAAGTGTAGATGGGGTCAATGGATGGCAGTCTGGTCTGTGTGATGGACCACAACTATGTTGTGATCTACAACTTTTTGCAATTTCTTGCGGTTTTGGGCAGACCTGCTTTTTATGGTCCATCTGTAGAACTTTGTATGAGTCACTGGAGACATGCTGAATGTCATCAGGAGGCAGAGGTGTTGGTGTGCCTTCTTGGCTGTCACATCAATGTGGTTGGTCCACGACAGATTATTGGTAATATTAACACCAAGGAATTTAAAAGAAACTAGACTAAGTGGGTCCCAGCATCACACAGGAGGGCTGGTCATCCAACGCAATATTCCACCTCTCCACCAATTCTAATATTGGTGGCCAGTTGGGGGGGGGGGGCTTTCTGGAGCGCTAGTATGGGTGTTGTGGGCTGAAGGGACTGGTTTCCAGAGGGCTAGTATGCAAATTGTGTGCCAAATGGATTCTTGGGCTGGCGTCTCAGTCAATCAAGCCTGTTGTGCTGGCAACTGGAGTGCCAGTATGAACCATTTTAGAACGAATAGACATTTTTTTGCAAGCTTTAGAACCAATAGAGACACTTTTTGCAAGCTTTAGAACCAATAGACATTTTTTTGCAAGCTTTAGAACCAATAGACATTTTTTTGCAAGCTTTAGAACCAATAGACATTTTTTGCAAGCATTAGAACCAATAGACATTGTTTGCAAGCGTTAGAACCAATAGACATTTTTTGCAAGCTTTAGAACCAATAGACATTTTTTTTGCAAGCTTTAGAACCAATAGAGACATTTTTTTGCAAGCTTTAAAACCAATAGAGACATTTTTTTGCAAGCTTTAAAACCAATAGAGACATTTTTTTGCAAGCTTTAGAACCAATAGAGACATCTTTTTGCAAGCTTTAGAACCAATAGACATGTTTTTTGCAAGCTTTAGAAGCAATAGACATTTTTTTGCAAGCTTTAGAACCAATAGACATTTTTTTGCAAGCTTTAGAACCAATAGACATTTTTTGCAAGCATTAGAACCAATAGACATTTTTTGCAAGCGTTAGAACCAATAGACATTTTTTGCAAGCTTTAGAACCAATAGAGACACTGTTTGCAAGCTTTAGAAGCAATAGAGACACTTTTTGCTAGCTTTAGAACCAATAGACATTTTTGCAAGCTTTAGAACCAATAGACATTTTTTTGCAAGCTTTAGAACCAATAGACTCATTCTGCAAGCATTTTAGAACCACTAAGGGCACTTACATTTGAGTAGACATGTGTTCAGTGTTATTCACAGCTCAGAGAAATGTGACCCTCTGCCTTCCTCCAGCTTGCAGACACTGATTGAGGCACACCACTTCCTGGTTTTATAGTCCCTCCCCCCTGCCGCCAGCGGGGGCAGCAGAGAGAATGGGGAATTTTGTAAAAACATTAATATCTCTGTCATTTTTAATCGACGGGAAAAATCCTCGGCACACATGCGGCGGAGGGGGGCTCTGAGCAAGGTGGCCAAAAATGACGGCCGTAGGTGGCGGCATTCTCTCGGAAATCGCAGCACAGATGGCCAAAACCGGTCAAGAACAGACCTTTAGTGATATAGATATCAATGATTTCCACTTCAGCAGGACAGTCAGACTGGTCGGAGAACTAGGAAAGGGGAGGGATGGGGAGAGAGAGGGAAAGCAGGGGTTACTTGAAGTTAGAGAAGTCTTTCTGCACAACACCGGGGTGTAAGCTGCCCAAGCAAAATATGGTGCTGTTCCTCCAATTTGTCCCCCTGATTAAATTTTATCTCTGTGTGCTTTGTTGTCACCTTCTCCTAACTAACAATTACCTATTCTACATTATCCTTGATCGCCATTCGTTTTGATGTCTTGTTTTCGCATCTTACACTTCCTTATCTCTGTCCCCTAACTCAGTCTGAAGAAGGGTCTCGACCCGAAACATCACTAATTCTTTCCATAAGAGATGCTGCCTGTCCTGCTGAGTTACTCCAACATTTTGTGTCTATCATTGAAGGGGAAGTTATTGTTCTGGCACCATGTCACAAGGTCCACCTTGTACTACATCTCATCATTATACGGTTGACCTATCTACAACAAAAACAAGAAATAAAATATTTGCATTTTTAAACTTCTGAAGGGCATCTCAAACCACTTCACAGCCAATGTAATCTCTGCTGTACTTGTAAATGTGGACACACAATGTTTACCTGTATTGGTAAATCTGAACACACAGGTAACTGCAGATGCTGGAATCTTGAGGAAAACAAAGAGCAGGAGTAAATCAACGGGTCAGACAGCATCTATGGAGGGAATGGACAGCCGGCATTTGAGGTCTTAAGCTCATAAATATAGGAGCAGAATTAGGCCATTCAGCCCATCAAGCCATTTAATCATGGCTGATCTATCTTTTCCTCTCAACTCCATTCTCCTGCCTTCTCCCCATAACCTCTTACCAATCAAGAAGCTCTGCCTTAAAAATATCCTTTGACTTGGGATCCACAGCCTTCTGTGGCAATGAATTCCCAGATTCACCAACCTCTGATGAAATAAATTTCTCTTCAATTCCTTTCTAAAGGCACATCCTTTTTTTCTGAGGCTGTGCCCTTTGGTCCTAGACTCTCCCACTGGTGGAAGCATGCTCTCCACATCCACGCTATCTAGGCCTTTCAATATTTGGTCCATTTCAATGAGGTTCCCTCCTCATCCTTCCAAACTTCAGACTGATTGTAGGGGTTTTAATCGGCCGATCAGTGGAGTAAGTGATAGATGTGTTCAGCTGCCTCTGCTCACCAAGGCTCTGTAAAGGAGACACAAGGAACTGCAATTCTGATTTACCAAAAAAAGATACAAGGTGCTGGAGTAACTCAGCAAGTCAGGATGTATCTCTGAAGAACATGGATAGGTGACGTTTCGGGTCGGGATCCTTCATTATAATGAATAAGATAAATCCTTTAGCCATTATTGTTGGCGTTGGGCGATTCCTGTTGGTGAGGATTGATTCCATCACACTTCTTTGACTGGTCGTAGAGTCGATGTTAGGCCGCAGTGCGGACGGCGATACGATACTGAAAAAAAATTGCATCTTCGTCAAGGTAAGAGATTAAAAAAAAGTTTAAGATGCTTCGTTTAGTTTAGAGATTCAGCAGGAACACAGGTCCTTTGGAGTCCATGATGACCATCGATCACCCCTTCATACCACTTCTGTTATCCACTTTTCCATCCACTCCCTACACACCAGGGGCAATTTACAGAGGGCCAATTAACCTACAAACCCGCACGTCTGATGGGATTAAACGGTGTGCCCGGAGGAAAACCAAGCGTTCTCAAAGGGAGAACGTGCAAACTCCGCACAGACAGCACCCAAGGTCAGGATCGAACCTGTGTCTCTGGCACTGTGAGGCAGCAGTTCGACCAGTTGGGCCATTGTACTGCCCTTGTTACTTATGTCAAAGACCTATTGGCAGATTCTTGATTAGTACTGGTGTCGGGGCTATGGGGAGAAGGCAGGAGAAAGGGGTTGAGAGAGAAAGATAGATTAGCCACGATTAAATGGCAGTGATTAAATGGCGGAATAGACTTGATGGACCAAATGGCCCAATTCAGCTTTGATAACTTATGAATCACTGCTACCCTGCTGTGTCAGAATTGTACCGTTGATCCATCAGAGCATAATTCTTCTCAAATCCATCTCAGACATTAAAACATCTGCTTTGCCAGGCATGAATCATTGTTTTCCATCCTGTTACTTTGTCAGGCAGGTCTGCCCTTTCTTCTCCCCTTCAACACTGATAAAAGCAGCAGTCAGGTTGAGATTCCTTTCGAACCACAAGGACGTTTGCAGACTCCTGCGCACCACCTCCGCCTGGCTCCGTTCAGCGGCTGAACTTTATGTTAGGTCTGCTTGAGGATCTCGGCTCACATGTCCAAATCCACACTTGGAATTGTCAGTGAAACTGCAAATGAGGGAACATGAAGATTACATTGTTTGAGCTTTGTCTTTTATTTTTAACCTACTGAAGCTGGAGTACTGTGATCAATAAATAATCAGTTTCATGAGTTAGCTTGTGCATTGCTCTGGGGCAGATAACTATACAACTACCAGGTGTAAAATAAATCGCTATTTGTTTCACTGAGATTCTTCCCCCCTCCTGACACAGTGTACCATGCTCCCCGTCTAACATCCCACTCTCTCCATCCCTCTCTCACCTTAGTTGTCCTATTAGTTTCACTGTTTGCTACCATACATCCCTGCATTATCACCTCTTCCACAGCCCACAACAGACCACTTTGGCCCCACCTTTCCTTGTTCATCGGTGCCGGCTCTGATTTTTTTAATAACCTTTTCATATATCTAGTTTCCCTCTTCCTTGACTCTCAGTCTGAAGGGTTCGACCCGAAACGTCATCTGTTGCTTTTCTCCAGAGATGCTGCCTAACCTGCTGACTTACTCCAGCATTTTCTGTCTATCTTCGGTGTAAACCAGCATCTGCAGTTCCTTCCAAAACATTAAAGTATCAGGACATCTTCACGCAATTGATCTTGCCTGAAAGACAAGACATTAAATGTTTTAATAAATATAAATACGATGAATGATGTTCTGGGGCTGGTCCCATTTGGGACTGCAAGTGTTTGAGCAATTGATTCTGGATGACCAAGTACAGGGATGGAGTCTAAGTTACAACATGGGACATCTTGGTCGGCATGAATGAATTGACCTGAAGTGCCTGTTTCCACCCTGTATACCTCTGTGACTCTCAACTCCCCTTCATCAACGTTTACAAGATCATAAGACAAAGGAGCAGAATTAGGCCATTCGGCCCATCGAGTCTGCTCCGCCATTCAGTCCGTGGCTGATCTATTTTCCCCTCAATCCCATTCTCCTGTCTTCTCCCCGTAAGCTTTAACACTTTTACTAATGAAGAACCTATCAATCTCCACTTTAAAAATACCCAATTAATTGGCCTCCACAGCCGTCTGCGGCCTAACATCGAGGAGTTGGCGACCTTTGCTGGAGACCGAGAGCTCCACCGCAAGTGCCTGCGGACTTAACATCACGGAGCTCGCGATCCCTGTCGGGGATCGACTTTTGGAGCTCCAACTGCGGGTGCCTACGGACTTTAACATCGCGGAGCTCGTGGTCTCTGGTTAGAGACCGACTTTGGGAACTCCAAGCCGCGGGAGCTTCGATCACCCCAACGCAGGGGCTTCTATCGCCCCGACGCGAGAGCTTTGATCACCAGCTGCGGGAACTTCGATTGCCCCGACTTCGATGGTTTGGCTGCCCTGATCACGGGAGAATAAAAGAGGAAGATTGGACGTTATTGCCTTCCATCACAGTGAGGAACGTAGGGAATCCACTGTGGTGGGTGTTTATGTTGACTTTTATGTAGTTGTTTGTCTTGTTGCTTTTTTTTTAGTATGGTAATATGGTAATTCGAATTTCACTGTACCATGTGACAATAAACTGACCTTGAAACCTTGAAATCCACGGATTCACCAGCCTCTGACGAAATAAATTTTTCCTCATCTCCTCACTAAAGGTACGTCCCTTTATTCTGTGTTTGTGCCCTCTGGTCCTAGACTCTCCCACTAGTGGAAACATCCTCTCTACATTCACTCAATCCAGGCCTTTCATTATTAGTAGATTTCATTGATATCCCCCCTCATCTTGTTGGGTACCTGCAAAAAAATAGTTCAGCATCGGATAGGATTGTCTGTCACCAAATGTGATGTAGATTATATTCTAGCCACATTTAGTTTTGTGATACAGTGCAGAAACCAGCCCTTCAGCAATCACCCGTCCACTAGCACTATCCTACAAATTGGGGACAATTTACAATTTACCAAAGCCAATTAACCTACAAACGTGTGCGTGTTTTCAATGTGGAGGAAACCAGAGCACGTGGAGAAAACAAACTCCGTACAGACAGCACCCATATTCAGGATTGAACCAGAGTCTCTGGCGCTGTAAGGCAGCAGTTCTACCGCTGCGCCACTGTGCTGCCTGGTACATATTCTTGGTAGTTTCAGCCAAGACTGGTACTGTGCTTCCCACTGCTTGGACGGTTTACTCTGCAACAGGCTCTCTCTGCATTATTGCTTTTTACCTTGCTCAGAAACCTTGCACTGTGACCAAATTTCTGTTTGCCATTCTAATATTTCACTGGCTCACTGGTGTATGCTTCTTGGGTAACTTTCTGCAAAGAACAAAGATATAATTTTGTGTAAGAAGAAACTACAGATGTTGGTTTAAACCGAATTAGACACAAAATGCTGATCTCAGCGGGTCAGGCAGCATCTCTGGAGAAAAGGAATAGGTGACATTTCGGGTCGAGACCCTTCTTCAGATATAATATTTTTCATTTGGGAAACAATATAATTGCATGCTCATATTATTTCCAAATGCTTACCTTTGAGATGTTCATGCATTCCATGCTGCGCACATTCCTGTGAACTTACTATGTTTTTCCATTCTCCTTGACTCCTGATTCTTGAAGAATATTTCATAAGTATGTCTGTTTTTTCAGCCTTTCTGTTTCACACACGATCTTGGAAACTCCCCAAGGTCTGAGTGTATGATGACCTCATTTAGAATTATTCTACGTGTAGACTACAGATGGGACAATGCAAATTCACGTCCTAAAGGATTTGACTTACCTGGGATTTAAAATTCTTTCCTTAGCAAATTAAGTCTGACAATGACCTAAAAACGGGGATACTGGCAAACACGGTTTGATTTCTCTGGAATGCTGGATGTTGAGAGAGGTTGAGCTACAGGGAGAGGTTGCTCAGACCTTTTGATTATTTTCATTGGAATTCCAGAGGTTGATAGAATTATATAAAATTATGTGAGACATAGATAGAGTAGACAGTCAGAACCTTTTCCCCCCCAGAGTGGAAATGTTAAGGACTTGAGGGCATACTTTAGAGGTGTGGAGGGCAAAATTTAAAGGAGATGCATGAAGCAATTTAATTATTTTTTATTTTTTATTTTAATTTTTTTATGTGAATGCCGGGGTGATGGTGGAGGCAGATTCGTAAATCCCACTTAGGCGATTTTTTCGGCGACTGCCGGCGACAAGCTACAACAACCTACCACCTAGTCGATGTCAGGCTACCGGCAACCGGCAACCTATTACAGCGACAGAGACCCTGACTGCAGGTGCCGTCTGTACGTTCTCCCTCTGACCGCGTGGGTTTTCTCCAGGTGTTCAATTTCCTCCTACACTCCAAAGACGTGCAAATTTGTAGGTTAATTGGCTCATGTATATTGCCCTTAGTGCACAGGATAGAACTAGAGTACGGGGTGGGCCGATGGCCTGTTTCTGCGATGTAACTCAAGTCTAAAGTCAGCTTTCTTTACCTGTCCCCCTAAAATCAGTCTGAAGAAAGGTCCTGATCAGAAATGTCACATATCCAGGCCAGCCAGAGATGATGCCTGACCCGCAGAGTTATGCCCCTGTCCCACTTAGGAAACCTGAACAGAAACCTCTGGTGACCTTGCGCCCCACCCAAGGTTTCCATGAGTCGCCAGAGGTTTTGGTCACTCGCCTGGAAAGCCTCCACCGAAGCGCGAGCTGCATCTACTGATCAAAGATCCTACAGGATCTTTGCTACCGACCACACACACACACACACACACACACACAAACAAACACACACACACACACACACACACATCGCGAAGGTGGAGGCAAGGGACAGCGGAGGAGCGCTGTCTGCGCGATGAAGAAGAAGGTAAACGGCTGCCACACGGGAAGTCCTTTAGAGAGCGCTGGAGGGAGGGAGAGAAGGACAGAGAGAAGGACAGAGAGAAGGACAGAGAGAAGGGGTGGAGACAGTTTTAAGAAGTTTAATAAAGTTATCGGGCCGGATCTTCTAGGTCCTGAAAACCAAAGATCCTATGGGATCTTTGCTGAAAACTCCAATGAGCCAATCAAAATGGCCGGTCAGCGAAGGAGATTGCCTTGGACTGCCTGTAAGTAAATAGCAACCTCACTCCACTGGCTTCCACCAAACGGCAACCTATTTTTAGTCGAGGCAGGTTTTGAATTTGTTGAAATAATCGCAGGAACATAGAAGAAGCCTCAACTACGCGGAAACCACTTTCAACCATTAGGGAGAGTGACCAAAACCTCCGGGAACCTCACGGAAACCTTGGGTGGGGCGGAAGGTCACCAGAGGTTTCCGTTCAGGTTTCCTAAGTGGGACAGGGGCTTTACTAGACAAGGCTGGCCCTGCTGTCATGAAGCATCAGTGGAGAGAAAAGTCAATATTCTTCAGTCAGACTGGAAAAGGGGAGAGAGAACGGATTTGTTTCCAATCTCCCCATTATTCCACTTGTGCAATACTAATTTGGTAAGGTCGCCAAACCTTCCAGTGATTCCAATATTTCCCATAGGCAAGACATGCAAGAAACATGTAAGACAATGCAGCCTTCTTGATTGGCAGCATTTCCACCAATGTTAAGATGCATTCTCATACACTCTGGGATGCCGAGCTGCAATATATTCCAGGTTCAAGATACACGGTGATGCTCAGTCTGTGACTCTGACAGACATTGGAACGCCGCCACCTGCAGATTCCCCACAAGCAACAAACCATCCTGACTTGGCCATTCATTCTTCTACTGTTTAGCTCGGTTTAGTTTCGAGATTCAGGACGGAAACAGGCCCTTCAGCCCACCGAATCCATGCCGACCAGCGATCCCCGCACATTTAAGGCCCTGTCCCACTTGCGTGTCCTTGGCACGCAAATTACGCGACCTCGTCGTTGCGTTGAGGCGCACGGGCATCGTGTGGCCGCGCGGGGCCGGTCCCACTGAGAAGTGCGGAGGGGTATATAGTTGAGCGCGATATCGTGCAGTGCTCCGAAATTTTGTAGCGAACGAATTCTTCGCGCGCCACCGACCTGTCGCGTAACTGACGGCCAAAGTGGGGCAGGCCCAAGACCCTGGCGCGACGCAACGTCTCACCTCCAACAGCAGCAGAAGCAGGCAAATGATTGTTGAACTCGGCCTGGGACTCACGGCCGTTGCGGTCCGGATCCGCCCCCACTTCTACTCCCAGAGCGAGGCCAAGAAAATTGAAGATGGACACAAAATGCAGGAGTAACTCAGCGGGACCGGCAGCATCTCTAGAGAGAAGGAATGGATGACGTATCGGGTCAAGACCCTTCTTTCAGACTGAAGAAGAGTCTAGTCCCGAAACGTCACCCATTGCTTCTCTCCAGTGATGCTGCCGATCCCGCTGAGTTACTCCTGCATTTTGTGTCCATCTTCAAATGACGTCACGCGCTCCAGACGGCTTTGTGGACGCATGAAGTCGCGCGCATCCTTCGCGGGACCGTCGCGCCTCAACACGACCATGAGGTCGTGTAATTAGTGTGCCAAGGACACGTAAATGGGACAGGGGCTTAACACGATTCTACACACACACACACACACAAAGGACAATTTACAATTTTACCCAAGCCAATTAACCTACAAGCCTGTTCATCTTTGGAGTGTGGGAGGAAACTGGAAAACCCATGCAGGTCATTGGGAGATCTGTTTCAGTTTAGTCATGTGTACCGAGGTACAGTGAAAAGCTTGTGTTGTGTGTTAACAGTCAGCAGAAAGACAATACATGGTTACAATTGAGCCAATTACAGTGTTTCGATACATGATAAGGGAATAACGTTTAGTGCAAGATAAAGCCAGTAAAGTCCAATCAAAGATCGGTAGATAAGGTAGATAGTAGTTAATGACTGCTCTCTCGTTATGGTCGGATGATTCAGTTGCCTGACAACAGCTGGAAAGAAACTGTCTCTGAATCTGGAGGTGTGCGTTTTCGCATTTCTACACCGACAAACGTACAACGTGCAAACTCCGTACAGGCAGCATCCGTCATCAGGATCAAACGTGGGCAGCAGCAACTCTACCACTGCGCCACCATGCAACCTAGGATCTAATTCCTGGAGCTCCGCGTGCACAGACTAGAATCACGGGGAATATCTTCACGAGAAGATAGTGGGTGCAGTTCTGTCAGCTTTGGAATGTGGGAGGAAACCGGTGCACCCGGAGAAGACCCACGCGGTCATGGGGTGAACATACAAACTCCATTCAGACAACACCCGTAGTGAGGATCGAACCCGGGTCTCTGGCGCTGTAGGGCAGCAACTTTATCATCACCTTCTGTCATCACCATTTCCTCCAAGGAAGTCCAAACAAAAAAAAACGCTGACCAATTCACAAAGTCCTATCACAGAAATAATTCATAACAAAAAATAGTAACAATTGAATAGCTCATTAAGGATTCGACTCAAAGCAATGGAGACGTATTTAGTGGAATTCTAGGCTTCCCTCAATGAAGTGCTTTCTAGCCAACAGAGTCGTTGGTGCAACAATGTGCAAAAAGGGTCCCATCCAGAAATGTTGCCACTCTACGTTCTCCAGAGATGCTGCCTGACCCGCTGAGTTATTCCTGTACTTAACGTCTATTTTAGTAAACCAACATCTGAAGTTGCTTGTTTCTACTGTTAAAGTGCAAGCACTGTTATAATGTTGAAAGTCGGCACTCGGCTTATTCACAGCAGGAAGAGGCCTTCCGGATCTTCATTAATAGTGGGGCGGCACAGTGGCGCAGCGATAAAGTTGCTGCCCGACAGCGCCAGAGACCCGGGTTCGATCCTCACTACGGGTGTTGTCTGAATGGAGTTTGTACGTTCACCCCGTGACCGCGTGGGTCTTCTCCGGGTGCACTGGTTTCCTCCCACATTCCAAAGTCAGGATCAAACCCGGGTCTCTGGCAATGTGGGGAAGCATATTTACTGCTGTGCCACCGTGCCGCCCTTGCATTGTACGAGAACAAGGTTTTAAGGAGGGATTTCATGAGGAGGTTATTTTAAAAGGAATTCCAGAGATTAGTGGCCGACAGTTTCTCAGTTCTGGGAATTCATTTTCTGTAAATTGTGAATGTGCGACTTGTCAGAGGTTATAGTGCTGGAGGAGGTAACAGAGGCAGGGAGGGGAAAGGGCCAGATTCAGATTCAGATTAACTTGTTGTCATATACACCAGGATGCAAAGACATTTCTTGTCCACATGAAGCTCAGAGTTCTGCCTCGCACTGCCAGAGACCCGGGTTTTATCCTGACTACGGGCACTGTCTTTGTGGAGTTTGCATGTCCTCCCTGTTACCTGCATGGGTTTTCTCCGGGTGCTCCGGTTTCCTCCCACATCCCAAAGACGTGCGGGTTTGTAGGTTACTTGGCCCTCTGTAAATTGTCCCTCGTGTGTAGGAAGTGAATGAAAAAGTGGAATAACATCGAACTAGTGTGAATGGGTAATCGATGGGCGGTGTGGACTCCATGGGCTGAAGAGCCCGTTTCCATGCTGTATTTCTAAACTAAACCATATTCATGCAATAACGATGAATACAACAGTGACAAATATAAATGTGGATGTGAAAAAGATGTTTCCAGTCACAGGAAAGTCGAGGACCATAGGCACAGCTATCTTCTGCCCAAGACCTTTGACACCCAACCCATACTAATCAAGAATCTGTCAATCTCCGCCTTAAAATATCCATTGACGGCCTCCACAGCCGTCTGCGGCAATGAATTCCACAGATTCACCACCATCTGACTAAAGATATTCCTCCTCATCTCCTTACCAAATGTTTGTACTTTAGTTCTCAGGCTGTGCCCTCTGGTACTGGACTTTCCCACGAGAGGAACCATCCTCTCCACATTCACTCTATCCAGGCCTTTCACTATTTGGTTAGCTTCAATAAGATTCCCCCTCATCCTTCTAAACTCCAGCGAGTACAGGCCAAGTGCCTTCAGATGCTCATCATACCCAATCATTCCCAAGATCATTCTTGTTTACAAACTAACAAATACTTGGACAAAAAATTCGAGAGTGCATTAACCATATATAATTGCCAATTCAAATAACTTTCCACTCAGCATCTCTGTTGATGAGGCCGAGTTTGTGTTGACCCCCTCACTTCCATAGCTCAGCAACCAACTCTCTTCAGCAGATCCGAGGAGCAATTTTAAGGTAAGGATGAGAATTGTTGAAACGTAGAGACGTTGCCAACGACTGTCGGTGAAAGGGAGGAGTAGATGCGTTCTGAGATATTACGTCAGCAAGGGATATCAGTGAATAAATCTCTGCAGGGCGATAATAAAGTCTGATCTAACTAAAATCATCCATTACCTTGTCTGACGAGGATCAGCAATTCCCTTCTGGTTTGTCCGACGGATCGATAGTAACTGTCTGCGAGCATGTCCCTAAGCTTAGTTTATCATGGAGATAAATAAGGCAGTCTTAACCCTTTGGCTATGGGAAAATGTTATTTTTGAAAGCCCCATAAAATTTGACGAGCATCAGAGGCACAGTTGTACAAAACTTGCTGCACTCCGAATAAAATTGTAAAGCAGAAAGATCAGAATCATTATCTTTCTGAGGCAGTGAGGAGAACAGGATCAGGGGCAGAATTTTGATCAACAACATTGACGTCATTTGCGAAAGAAGATGAAAATAATAAAGATTTTTTGGATTGCAACCCACCTTGCCCATAACATTTGCGGTAATAAATTGGCAGTGACATTTATATAGTCAGCAGCTGTAATTTCTGAGCATAATTACAATCTAAAAAAGGTAGCTTGACATATTGATATACCAATTTCATGAATAAGATGCAAGTGCTATGCAGCAAAGCAACTTGATGTAGATACAAGTAAAAATATTAGATATTGAGGAAAAGGATATGAACAGGACTAATGGATCTGATGTTAAATTCATTGGGAATAATGGCAGTAGCGAACACTTTCCATCAGGCAAGAGGTACAGAAGTGTGACAACGCACACCTCCAGCTTCATCCACAGTTTCTTCCCAGCTGTTATCAGGCAACTGAACTGTTCTCCCAACAACTAGTGGGCGGCCCTGAGTTACTATCGACTTCATTGAAGAGCTTCGGACTATCTCTAGTTGGACTTTACTGTACTTCATATTGCACTAAACTTTATTCCATTTATCAGGTATCTCTACACTGTGGACGACTTGATTGCAATCCCGTCAATGGGGGGCTCGAGGCCCCCCACCGCAGGAGAACAAATGGAAGGGACTTGAACTATATTTTGCCTTCCATCACAGTGAGGAATGTGTAGGAGTCACTGTGGTGGATGTTCATGTTAAAATGTTTTGTGTGTTCTGTTGCTCTTATTTGTATGACTGACTTGGTAAATAAAATTCCATGTATGTTGCAGAACATACTTGGCAAATAAAGTATTATTCTATTCTATTTGGATAGTCTTTCCTTTGATTGGTTAGAACGCAAGAAAATTTTTCACTGTACTTCAGTACATGTGACAATAAAATGGACGATCTTGTTGTCTCTCTTAGAAACATAGAAACATAGAAATTAGGTGCAGGAGTAGGCCATTAGGCCCTTCGAGCCTGCACCGCCATTCAATATGATCATGGCTGATCATCCACTCAGTATCCCGTACCTGCCTTCTCTCCATACCCTCTGATCCCCTTAGCCACAAGGGCCACATCTAACTCCCTCTTAAATATAGCTAATGAACTGGCCTCGACTACCCTCTGTGGCAGGGAGTTCCAGAGATTCACCACTCTCTGTGTGAAAAAAGTTCTTCTCATCTCGGTTTTAAAGGATTTCCCCCTTATCCTTAAGCTGTGACCCCTTGTCCTGGACTTCCCCAACATCGGGAGCAATCTTCCTGCATCTAGCCTGTCCAACCCCTTAAGAATTTTGTAAGTTTCTATAAGATCCCCTCTCAATCTCCTAAATTCTAGAGAGTATAAACCAAGTCTATCCAGTCTTTCTTCATAAGACAGTCCTGACATCCCAGGAATCAGTCTGGTGAACCTTCTCTGCACTCCCTCTATGGCAATAATGTCCTTCCTCAGATTTGGAGACCAAAACTGTACGCAATACTCCAGGTGTGGTCTCACCAAGACCCTGTACAACTGCAGTAGAACCTCCCTGCTCCTATACTCAAATCCTTTTGCTATGAAAGCTAACATACCATTCGCTTTCTTCACTGCCTGCTGCACCTGCATGCCCACTTTCAATGACTGGTGTACCATGACACCCAGGTCTCGCTGCATCTCCCCTTTTCCTAGTCGGCCACCATTTAGATAATAGTCTGCTTTCCTGTTTTTGCCACCAAAATGGATAACCTCACATTTATCCACATTATACTGCATCTGCCAAACATTTGCCCACTCACCCAGCCTATCCAAGTCACCTTGCAGTCTCCTAGCATCCTCCTCACAGCTAACACTGCCCCCCAGCTTAGTGTCATCCGCAAACCTGGAGATATTGCCTTCAATTCCCTCATCCAGATCATTAATATATATTGTAAATAGCTGGGGTCCCAGCACTGAGCCTTGCGGTACCCCACTAGTCACTGCCTGCCATTGTGAAAAGGACCCGTTTACTCCTACTCTTTGCTTCCTGTTTGCCAGCCAGTTCTCTATCCACATCAATACTGAACCCCCAATGCCGTGTGCTTTAAGTTTGTAAACTAATCTCTTATGTGGGACCTTGTCGAAAGCCTTCTGGAAGTCCAGATACACCACATCCACTGGTTCTCCCCTATCCACGCTACTAGTTACATCCTCGAAAAATTCTATAAGATTCGTCAGACATGATTTACCTTTTGTAAATCCATGCTGACTTTGTCCAATGATTTCACCACTTTCCAAAAGTGCTGCTATCCCATCTTTAATAACTGACTCTAGCAGTTTTCCCACTACCGATGTTAGACTAACTGGTCTGTAATTCCCCGTTTTCTCTCTCCCTCCCTTCTTAAAAAGTGGGGTTACGTTTGCTACCCGCCAATCCTCAGGAACTACTCCAGAATCTAAAGAGTTTTGAAAGATTATTACTAATGCATCCACTATTTCTGGAGCTACTTCCTTAAGTACTCTGGGATGCTGCCTATCTGGCCCTGGGGATTTATCGGCCTTTAATCCATTTAATTTACCCAACGATGGACAGGTAGGATAGTACAGTGAGAATCAGGAGCAATCTTCACACAGAAGACCCGCCTGTAGGGGGGAGCTGGCCCTGCTCGTCACCCGAAGACCAGAGACTGGAGAGGAGAGAGCCGCAGATGGCGGACGTGAGGAGCAAGGAGCTAATAGGAGAGTGAATAGGAGTCTTTCCTTCCACAACCTCAAGGTCGGCTGCAGGAGGCTTCCCCGGGGAACGAAGGTGAACTGGCGAGGAGTGGGACTGGACAATCAGATGAGGATACGGTTGGAGGCCCCGCGGTAGCCTGGGGCTCGCCTGGATCGGGAAACACTCACAAGACCGAGAGCACAAACTGTATTGACCCATAAAGTGATACAGCATGTAAACAGGCCCTTCAGCCCAACTTGCCCCCACCGGCCAACATATCCCAGCTACACTAGTTCCACCTGCCTGTGCTTGGCCTGTGTCCCTCCAAACCTGTCCTATCCATGCGCCAAAACCTGACACCTCTTGCACGTGATATCTATCAGTGGACAATTTCTGTACCATTTGCTAATCAGGGATTGTGCTTAGGTATTGCAATACTTTCCTGAAATGTATGCAAAATAAAATTTGACAGTGCGTTTGCATGTGACAATAAAACACCATACACCATTGTGTAAAATCAGCATACACCATAGTTTGACATGACATACAACTACAAAGGTCTGTAGTAACCAAGAACTGCAGATGCTGTTTTACACAAAAGGACATTGTGTAATGTGCTCTCCCAACTAGGGTGGCACAGTGGTAGAGTTGCTGCCTTACAATACTACATACCCAGGTTTGATCCTGACTATGGGCGCTGTCTGTACAGAGTTTGCACGTTCTCCCTGTGACTGCATAAGTTTCCTCCGGGTGCTTCAGTTTCCTCCCACATTCCAAAGACCTGCAGCTTTGTAGGTTAATTGGCTTTGGTAAAATTGTAAATTATCCCTATTGTGTAGGATAGCGCTAGTGTATGGAGTGATTGCTGGTTGTTGCGGACCTGGTGAGCTGAAAGGCCTGTTTCCGTGCTATATCTCTCTAAAGTCAGCTTTCTTCACCCGGCCCCCTGCAATCAGTCTGAAGAAGGATCCTGACCAAAAATTGTTGACCTAAAACTGTATTGTTTTAGGTCAACAATTTTTGGTCAGGATCCTTCTGTATTGGGCTAGAAACGCTCATCAACTCTCCCATCGTTTGGCTCATTGCAGGATACCGAGAGCTCTATCTCATCAATCCCCACTTCAGTTGCTTCTGTGGGCTCTATATTTACAGCTTTCACCCCGTCTAGTATCCTGACTCCCACTCCGATTTCCTGCAAGAAATAGAGCCCTCCCTTTTTCCTGATTAACTTTTCGAAGTCACAATATTATTTTTGGATCACCTTCAAGGTTTTCAAAGACACAAAGTGTTGGAGTAACTCAGGGGGTCAGGCAGCATCCCTGGAGAACGTGGACAGGTGACGTTTCGGATCAAGACCCTTCTTCAGTTTGAAGAGGACCCCGATCAGATACATCAACTTCTGCAGTCTGAAGAAGGGTCCCGACCCAAAATGTCACCTATTCATACATAGACACAAAATGCTGGAGTAACTCAGCGGGCCAGGCAGCATCTCAGGAGAACATGGATAGGTGACATCTTGAAGAAGGGCCCCGACCCAAAAGGTCAATTTTCGTCAGAGAAGTTGCCTGACTTGCTGAGTTACTGCAGCATTTTGGGTCTATGTGTGCATCTGTGATATTTTCAGACTGCAGGAGGTGCCGTTTCAGGTCGGGACCAGAAACATCCAAGTTCTCCAGAGATGCTGCCTGACCCACTGAGTTACTCCAGCAATTTGTGGCTCCAGCAAAAACTAGCATCTGCAGTTCCCCGATTTTACATTTCAATTCTGCCTTTTCTGTTACTGCATTCTTGTCACCCAGCATCGGGTTGGTGTTGGCTTAGTGTTCGTAGATTCTTTAATGTTGCAAAGGCAAATAACAGAGGTACAGTCTGTCCCCCAGTTATGAACCTATAGACACCTCCACACACAGCAGCACCCGTTATAATACACGATTCAAAAGTCTGACTTACGAACATATATTGGCTCCTATCAGCAGCAGAACTTGTTTCCTCTCCAATTTTAGTCATTGTTCGTTCCTTTCATTTCATTTAGTTTATTATAATTGGCGCACGAGCCAAGGTAGAGTAAAAAAGACTACACATGTTTAAAATCAAGCCATCCACAGATACAGGATAAAGGAAATAACATTAGGTGCACGATAAAGTCCAGTAAAGTACGATTAAAGATAGTTTGAGGGTCTCTAATGAGATAGATGGGAGGTCAGGACCGCTCTCAGGTTGGCAATAGGATGGTTCAGTTGCCCGATAACACCTGGAAGGAAACTCCCTGAATCCGGTGGTGTGCGTTGGGCTCATGTTGTCGAGCTCCCCGTGGTGAGCCCTGTCAACTGACCTCAGTCAGGTGAACGACAACAAACAGAGTCAGCAGCAGAAATGCAACCTCAGTCGCCGTAGCTTGGCACCAACCCGCAGCATGCGCCCTTTTTATTGCGGGCACCTACGGATGTCGAACAGGATGGCATCACCCTGCTGCAGATTTCTGCTGCCTCAAAAGCAAGAAGAAGAGTGGTGTGCGTTTTCACACTTCTGTACCTCTTGTCTGATGGGAATGGGGAGAAGAGGGAGCGTCCGGTGTGAGACTCATCCTTGCTTATGCTTCAGTCTTATGTGCTTTTGATGACACTCATTACAATATTTTGGAGGCAGAGCTACCATATTGAATAACTTGTATATTTGCCAACTTAGACAAAATCGTAAAGTCAATTCAAGTCAAGTCAAGTCAAGTTTATTCGTCACATACACATACGAGATGTGCAGTGAAATGAAAAGTGGCAATGCTCGCGAATTGTGCAAAAAACAAACAAACAAACAACCAAACAAACTAAAAACAGAATGGAACAGAATCACATATTATTTTACATATTAAATATTGTGGGCGGAAGGAAAAATGGGAAAAACCCCCCAAAAAAACAGCACTTTTAAAAATCTTTGTAAAAATGGGACCCGTTTGTTACCCTGGGACAGCCTGTAAAATGACCAACAGAAGGTCCTTGTTATGACTCGATTAATGGTAGTGTTGGTTCAACAATGTTTAAAGACATTGGGGCGGGACAATGGCACAACTGGTCGCGATGTTGCCTCACAGCGTCAGAGGCCCGGGTTCGATCCTGACCTCGGCTCCTGTCTGTGTGGAGTTTGCACGTTATCCCTGTGACCGCATGGGTTTCTTCCGGGGGCTCCGGTTTCCTCCCACATCCCAAAGACGTGCAAGTTTGTTGGTTAATTGGTCGTTACCCCTAGTGTGAGGGACTAGGAACACATACAATCAATTTGAACGGGTGATCAATTATCAGCGTAGACTCAGTGGGCCAAAGGTCATTCCATAAGACTCATTCAGTTCTTAAAGCTTATTTTAATCATACCAAATGCAACAAAACTGAGTTCAGCATTTTAAACGACGATTTCATCTTCCCCTTTCACTTTTCACTTCACTTTCACAGGATGGTTCAGTTGCCCGATAACACCTGGAAGGAAACTCCCTGAATCCGGTGGTGTGCGTTGGGGCTCATGTTGTCGAGCTCCCCGTGGTGAGCCCTGTCAACTGACCGCATTCAGGTGAACGACAACAGAGTCAGCAGCAGAAATGCAACCTCAGTCGCCGCAGCTTGGCGCCAACCCGCAGCATGCGCCCTTTGGGTATTTTATCCAACACAGACTTTGTCTTTTGTTCTAATGCGTCCTTTACTTCATGTTAAAACTTGGGTTATCTCACCCAGGTTTCCAATTAGAACGTAGGAAAATACGACAGAGGGACAGGCCCTTCGGCCTAGCATGTGTGTGCTTGACGTGATGCTAAACCAATCTCTGAAGAAGGGTCCCAACCCAAAACGTCACCTATATCATTGGAACTAGAGAGCGGACTGGACTTTGAAAATGGCACCAAAACACGGCGCCTCTTGCACGTGGGCTCAGCAGACTATTTCTGTACACTTGCTAATCGAAGATATGCTTAGGTATGGCAATACTCTACTGGCTGTAAGCAAGGAAAATAATTTGACTGTGCATTTGCACACGTGGCAGTAAAAACACCAATGAACCATTGATCCATGTTTTCCAGAGACGCAGCCTGACCTGCTGAGTTATTCTAGCACTTTGTGTCGATCTTTAAACCAATCTCATCTGCCTGAACATGATCCATACCCTTCCATTCCCTGCATATCCATGTGCCTATCTAACAGTGTCTTAACCACCACTACCTGCCACTATCACAACCCCGCCAGTGTTTCATCGTGTGGGAAGGGTGAACAGCCAGTGTTTTCCAGGCACCTGCCACCCTCTGTGTAAAAACAAAACCCCTGCACAATTCCTTTGAACGTTGTCATTTCACCTTAGATTTATGCCCTCGGGAGTATGGTGTCCAATTTTGGTCGCCTAATTATAGGAAGGATGTCAACAAAATAGAGAGAGTACAGAGGAGATTTACTAGAATGTTGCCTGGGTTTCAGCAACTAAGTTACAGAGAAAGGTTGAACAAGTTAGGGCTTTATTCTTTGGAGCGCAGAAGGTTAAGGGGGGACTTGATAGAGGTCTTTAAAATGATGAGAGGAATAGACAGAGTTGCCGTGGATAAGCTTTTCCCACTGAGAGTAGGGAAGATTCAAACAAGAGGACATGACTTGAGAATTAAGGGACAGAAGTTTAGGGGTAACATGAGGGGGAACTTCTTTACTCAGAGAGTGGTGGCTGTGTGGAATGAGCTTCCAGTGAAGGTGGTGGAGGCAGGTTCGATTTTATCGTTTAAGACATAAATTGGATAGTTATATGGACGGGAAAGGAATGGAGGGTTATGGTCTGAGTGCAGGTAGATGGGACTAGGGGAGAATACGTGTTCGGCACAGACTAGAAGGGCCGAGATGGCCTGTTTCCGTGCTGTAATTGTTATATGTTATATGGTTAATAAGGTATATGAGCCTGAAAACTGGAATGCCCAGGTTCAGCAGTAGCATCTTCATCTGCAGCCAATAGGCTACAAAACACTACAACCACCAAATAAGCTTCAAACTACATACAGTTGCTGATGAATAGACGTTTACCTGAAACATGAACTAGGTTTCTCCTCTCGTAGATGCTGGTGTCATTCTGTTTCACCCTTCCCACACGATGAAACCTCACACTCGCCCCTCTCGCTTCTATCAGAAGCTGGAGGTTAGTGCAGTGCTTTATAAGTTGCATCTCCATTCTCTCTCTGTGCTACCTCAGCAGGGTCAGCTACCCCAAGCTTCATTCAATTTCCTTTTGAGCTCCTAATTCAATCAGTTGTTTAAGATAATCAGCCCCCTTGTCCTATGCTGATTGAATCAATAATTGAAGTGATCATGGCCTTTGTCTCTGTGGCTAATTGAATTGTGTATATTATCATATGTTCCATCTGTCCTTTCAGATCATCTTCAATTAATTCCTTCCTTTGCATGACTCAACGTTCCCGACTAATCTTTGCAGGATCAGCACAGTGGTGCAGTGGTGGAGTTGCTGCCTCACATCTCCAGAGACCCGGGTTCCATCCTGACCATGGGTGCTGCCTGTATGGAGTTTGTACCTTCTCCCTGTGACTCCCAATGTTTACTCCAGGTGCTCCCGTTTCCTCCCACACTACAAAGGTGCGCAGGTTTGCAGTGTGTCGGATAGTGTTAGTGCATGGGATCGCTGGTTGGCAACAGACACAGTGGGCTGAAGGGCCTGTTTCCATGCTGTATCTCTGAACAAAACTAAAATAAAGAAAAATTGGCTGCTCCTCAAACATCATTGAAATGGGTAACCCTGTGTGGCATTAGTCATGACAGAAGATCAATAATGGACACACACAGACACCAACACGAATAACTCACCTGATGGGCTTTAATTCTAGAAACAACCAAGAATCATTCCCACAGCTTCCTCTCTCCCTTCCCCTCTGGGCTTCAGGGTTTACAAGAGGTAGGTCTGTAGGATCAGGTTCGTTGGTCCAATGGACTTGGCTGTAGCTTGTTTGAAGTGGCCAGGAGAAGAATGGACCCCAAAGGAAACGTGTCGTCCCAACTGCAACTGATTTAAAAAAATTCACAAACTCTACTTTATTGATAATTAATTTAGAGATACAGCGCGGAAACAGGCCCTTCGGCCCAACTAATCCGTTCCGACCAGCGATCCCTGTACACTAGCACTAACCGAGACACTAGGGACCCTTTACAGAAACTGATTAATCTACAAACCTGTACATCTTTGGATTGTGGGAGGAAACCGGAGCACCCGGAGAAAAAACGCCGGGTCACAGGGAGAACATACAAACTCTTTAGTCAGGATCGAACCGGGGTCTCTAGCGCTGTGAGGCAGCAACTCTACTGCTGAGCCACTGTGCTGCCTGAATATATTTAGTAAATGCAATGTGCTGCTTCCCGACATTCTTTCTAGCATCAATTCAGTACATCCTCTCCCAGTCTGTCAGTGCCAGTGATGTTCCATGGTGAAGAGTGCACGGGATTGTTACATAGGACCTAGCCTCTCTGTGCCCATCAGCAGCTGGATCCTAGACTGCTGACCCTCCTCACAAAGCCCGTGTAGTGATAGCACTGAAAGGACATGCGTTTTGCGCGGCATCGTGCCTGGAGTAAGGGCGGCACGATGGCGCGCATTCGATCCAGACTTCGATTGCTGCGTGTATGGAGTTTGCACGTTCTCCTTGTGACCTCTCCTTCCGGGTGCTCCACTTACCCCCCACACTCCCAAGTCATACGGGTTTGAAGGTTAATTGGCTCCTGTAAATTGTAAATTGTCCCAGGTGTGTAGGATAGTGCTATGGAATGGGGATCGCTGGTCGGTACAAACACGGTGGGCTGAAGGTTGTTTCCACGCGGTATCTCTGAATTAAACTAAACTCAGCGGGTCAGGCAGCATCTCTGGAGAACATCGACAGGTGACGTTTTGGGACGGGACCCGAAAATTCAGGCACTTCTGTGACCGTGCCGAGCTGGAGTTATTGTGATGTCATAGTGCGGAGGCGTTTTGCTGCATTTCATGCATTAGCGCAGTAACGATGCAACACTGCAGTGCATCGTGGGATGCATATGGATTCATAAGTTGTAGCAACAGAATTAGGCCATTTGGCCCATCAAGTCTATTCCACCACCCAATCATCGCTGATCTATCTTTCCCTTACAACCCCATTCTCCTGCCTTCACCCCATAACCCCTGAGACGCTATGTGCAGGCAGATAAAATTCGGTGTTGGCATCATGTTCAGCACAGACATTGTGGGCCGAAGGGCCTGTTCCTGTGCTGTACTGTTCTATGTCACAATGGAATTTGCTTTTGGGTATAAGAATTACAGTATGGTAAATCCTCATTATAACAGACCATAGGGTGGGAATGGTGTCCTTTATTGCCGATTGCCTGTTAAAACCAAGTAAGGGATTATCGTTGTCTAAGTCGTAAAAACAAACAACTGTTGCTGGTTAATACACAAAAGCACACAAAGTGATGCAGTAACTCAGCGGGTCAGGCAACATCTCGCCAGGGCAGCTTACAACCCAGCGATATGAATATAATTTCTCTAACTTCAAGTAACCCTCTCTCCCTCTCCGTCATCCCCCCACCCTAGTCGTCATACTAGTTTTACTGTTATCCTGTGAGTTTCACTGTTTGTATCGGGTGGGCGGCGGCCTCTGTAGTCTGTCTGTCTTTTTTTTCTTTTGTAGTGGGCTTTTAAATGTGTATGTGTGGGGGGCGGGGGGTGGGTGGGGTAAACTTTTAAATCTCTTCCCTGCACGGGGACCCGACCTTTTACCTGTCGGGTCTCCGTTGTCGTTGGGGCCTGGCACCGTGGAGCGGCCACCAGCCGGAACGACAGCTCAAGTCACGGAGCCGGCGGAGCTGCGGAGCTGCCATCATGGAGCTGGCCGGCTTCGGAGCGTGGAGAGCAGCGGTGGCGCGCGGCTGCGACCCGACTCCGGTGGATGGTGACACCGGGAGCTCGCGGGTCCGCAGTGGGAGACCGCTTTGCGGGGCACCGGCAGCGGCGACTTCTCCCGCCCAAATTGCGGGGTTGAGAGTGACCTGGAGCGGGGCCTTACATCGCCCGGCGCGGCTTTAAATGGCTGCGGACTTGCTAGCGCCCGCCGGGGGCTTTGACTTTGATTTCGGGAGAGGAATGGAGAGCAGGGGAGAGACAAGACTTTGCCTTCCATCACAGTGAGGAGGAGATTCACTGTGATGGATGTTTGTGTAAATTGTGTTGGTGTGTGTCTTGGTTCTTTTCTTGTACTACTGCAGAAACCAAATTTCGTTTGAACCTCGTGTGAGGTTCAAATGACAAATAAATGGTATTGTATTGTATTGTATTGTATCGTATCACCTTTCTCACAGCCAACAATGGACCATTGTGTGCTCCACCTTTCATTGATCATCCTTGGTTTCTGCATATCTTTCATTTGTTTGATGTACCTTCTATATCTCTCATTTCCCTCTCCCCTGACTCTCAGTCTGAAGAAGGGCCCCGACCCGAAACAACACCTATTCCTTTTCTCCAGAGATGCTGCCTGATCCGCTAAGTGACTCGGGCTTTTTGTGTCTGTCTTCTCGGGCATGGAACCCTTACATAATCTGGGGACTGCCTCCATGGCACAAGGTTCGGCAGATACCACTTCTTCCAGTCAGTATGGCTTTGATTTGCCAAACCATCCAATTTACACAGCCTCAAGTGGATCTTAAACAGACATTGAACATCCAAAAAATTGTGCTGCTGAAGTCTTTGACTCAGAATCCAGGCCAAATCACTTGTTTGTTTGCCAAGACTGTAAGTTATTGAACTGTCACGGCCCAGCTGTCATCTGTTATTTGTAGTGGGTACGGACTGAAGGAACACATTAACATTTAGCAAAAAGTAATTGTTCTTTCAGGGCACGGTTTGGCCTTGACATGAAACACAAGTAGTTTGCAAACTAGAGTCATAAAGTCATCGGGTCGCAGAGTGTGGAAACAGGTCCTTCGGCCCAATGTGCCCACACCACCAACAACTACATTAGTCCCACCTGCTCGAGTTTGGCCCATATCCCTCTCAAACAATCCCATCCATGTACCTGTCTAAATGCTTCTTGAACATTGTGAAAGTATCTGCTAAACATTGCGATAGTGCCAGCATGGTTTCTGGTTGGTATATTTGAACAAGCTGCCATGGAGAGGTTGAGCAGGTTAGGACTTTATTCTTTGGAGCGCAGGAGGATGGGGAGGGGGGGTGATCTTATAGAGGTGTATAAGATCATGAGGGGAATAGATAGGGTAAATACACAGTCTTTTACCCAGAGTAGGGGAAATCAAGAATCAAAAATTGGACACTGGTTTACAGGGAGAGGGGATTCAAGATTCAAGAGTTCATTGTCATGTGTCCCAGATAAGACAATTAAATTCTTGCTTTGCTTCAGCACAACAGAATATAGAAGGCATGAATACAGAACAGATCAGTGTGTCCATATACCATTATATAAATATATACACACATGAATAAATAAAACAGATAAAGTGCAAATAAACAGATAATGGGCTATTAATGTTCAGAGTTTTGTTTGAGTTGAGTTGAGAAAGATTTTAATAGGAACCTGAGGGGCAACCTTTTCCCATAGAGTGTGGTGGGTATATGGAACGAGCTGCCAGAGGAGGTTGTTGAAGCAGGTAAGATATCTGGACAGGTACATGGATAGGAAAGGCTTATAACAGGGGTTCCCAACCTTTTTCGTCCCGTTTACCCCAGGCAACTTTAATAGCACATAACAATATTATTTCACTTATTTATGAACAACTAATGATGAACAGATGCCGGTATACCAGAACCAAACACAGTCAGTCAATGAGAAAAAATATGTACAAATCCAGAATCAACAGATTTACCCCCTGGGTAGGCGAAATTTACCCCCTGGGGTGAAATTTACCCCAGGTTGTGAACCCTTGGCTTGGAAGGATATTGACCAAATGTGGACAGATGAAACTATTATAGATTATGGGGCATCTTGGTTGGCATGGGAAAGTTGGGCGGATAGGGCCTGTTTCCGTGCTGTGTGACTCGAGGACCCTAAACCTAGATGACATAATTGTATTTTTTCATCCTTCCTGTAATGTGATGACAAAACCTGCATGCAATGCTTGTTGTTAGATTTGTGCAGAATGCAGTTTCTTTCTGCCTTTTACCATTTCCACCAGGTAACCATTATACATTCATCTATATCCCACTATGAACCCAAAACAACGAGCTTGGACTAACATTGCACACCTTTATGTGTATAATAGTGTGTGGCACTATTACAAGGTAGCCTCTTAAATGCCACTGTCAATTCTGCCTCCACCACCCTTCCTAGCAGTACGTTCCAGGCACTCATCACTCTCTGAGTAGAAACTTGCTCCACACATTTCCTTTAAATTTTGCCCCTCTCACCTTGACACTTTACCTTTGACATTTCCACTGTGGGAAAAAGGTTCTGACTGTCTACCTTATCTATGCCGATGCTCCAGAGAAAAGAATTCAAGTTTATCCAACAGTTAGATTTTATAGATGATGATTGTATGCTAAATTATTTCAATAGGTGGCATTAAAACACAGGTTTGATTTATGCTGCTCAGCTTTATAACATTTTTGATAAGCTTGCTTAAGACTTTAGGTAAACAGCACAGAAACGGGCCCTTCGGCCCAATGAGTCAGCACAGACAAGCGATCACACTGTTCACTATCCTGGATAGGCACATGGATATGCAGGGAATGGTGAGATGTGGATCACGTGCCAGCAGAAGAGATTATTTTTACTTGGCATCTCAAGACTACATTTATAAGTTATACGTAAGTCGACCCCCACTTGAAATACACAACCTTTGGTCTCAAAAGGCACAGCTCATTTTAGGGATGCCAACAAAAAATCAGGATGGATATTTTTTGTCCCACGAGTGCTCTCTTCCCACTTGGCAGAAGGGCATAGTTCACACTGATTATATATCACATGGATTAATACCCAGTCTGAGCAGAAATGGAATCACGTAATCTTGTACACCTCTATAAGATCACCCCTCATCCTTCTGTCCTAGCCTGCTCAACCTCTCCCTCTCGCTCAGGCCCTCGAGCCCTGGCAACATCCTCGTAAATCTTCTCTGTGGCCATTCAGCTTAACAGCGTCTTTCCAAAGCAGGGTGACCAAAACTAAACAGAATACTCCAAATGTGGCCTCACCAATGTTTGTACAACTGTAACATGAGTTCTCCACTTCTGTGCTCTTTGACTGGGTAGCAAACAAACAAAGGTGTTTCACTGTGTCTCGGTACGTGCGTGATAATAATTTAGTTTGGCTTAGTTTAGAGATACAACTTGAAAACAGCCCTTCGGCTCACCGAATCTGCGCCGGCCAATGATCTCCTGTACACTAGTTCTATCCAATATTCTAGGGACAATTTACAGAGGCCATTTAACCCAGAAACCTGCACGTCTTTGGAATGTGGAAAGAAACCAGAGCACCCGGAGAAAACCCACGCGGTCATGGGAGAACGTACAAACTGCACACAGACTCCACACAGTTGTCAGGATCGAACCCGGGTCTCTGGAGCTGTAAGGCAGCAACTCTACCGCTGCACCACTGTGCCGTCCCGAGCCGATACCAATGCCAAAACCAAATATAACTCAACACTGACTCATTGACAACACAAGGGCTAATGACAGAGCTGAGGACAGGTCCATTTGCTCCTCACTGCCATTTTAGTTTTCAGAGATTAAGGGCCATGCCGGCTTATTCTAAAGGCGTCCACAGTGAACCTTGCACCAATTCTTGCCGAATGCACCACCCTCCAGCCAGAGTTTCAGGACAGCACAGTGGCGCAGCAGTAGAGTTGCTGCCTCACAGCGCCAGAGACCCGGGTTCAATCCTGACTACGGGTGTTGTCTGTATGCCATTTGTGCGTTCTCACCGTACTCCGGTTTCCACGCATATTCCAAAACTGTACAGGTCTGTTGGTTAATTGGCTTCTGTAAACTGTAAATTGCCCCTAATGTGTAGGATAACGCTTGTGTATGGGGTGATCGATGGTCGGCACGGACTCGGTGGGCCGAAGGGCCTGTTTCCGCATTGTGTCTCTAAAGTCTAAAATTAGATCTCAACATCAACTCACCTCACACCTATTTTCTATCTTCAGGCAATCGTTCGAAACAAAGATTAAATCGCAGCCGATTTTGAGATCTGGGAGCAAAAATGAAAAGAAATGGGTCTGAAGAAGGGCCCCGACACGAAACGTCACCCGCCTTTTTCTCCAGTAATGCTGCCTGACCCGTTGGGTTAATCCAGCACATTGCGTCCATGTTCGGCATAAACCAGTATCCGCAGTTCCTTCTTCCCACACTATTAAAATAAAAGCATGATTTCAGAGAAAGAGAGTGGAAGCTTTAATGATGGACAGCAGTCTAATTTGGCATGGTCTCCCACATCCGCAGAATGTAGAGATTACATGGGTTAGTTCAGCTTACACTAGGAAATCTGGCAATAACGAGAAGGGATGTCTAGCCTCAGGCAAGAAAGCTGATTTATGCGAATGGAAACCTGTAGTGCTGGTAGAAATAATTAAGAATTAGAAATTAAAATAGACTGCTGGAGGACAAAATTGTCCATAATTAGCATTCTTCTGCTCACTGATATCCCCCAAACGGGCTCAAATAAATCCATAATTATTTATTTCTTGAGCGCTGGAGGTCTTTAAAAGTATTAATTAATAATTCCTTCACTTAGTGGCCAAAAGTGTCAATCTGGACGATATCACAAAGTGCTGTTTTCACATCTCTAAAATATAATTTCTCCCTGGTCAGTCTAGTACTCATTTCTGACTTAATGCGGGGGGCTTTGAGGATTGAAATCTTCTCTTCCTGAATAAGGATGAGATGCATCCTTGAAGGTTTGCTTGTCCTTTCCCTTGGCACTGACATATGGGTTGGGAGATTGCAACCTTCACGTGGTCCGCCCTGCTTCGACAAATGCAATCAACCCGGCGTGCACAATCAAATAAGATCAAATAGAACAAGTTGTCCTACAACTTTAGGCTGTGCACGCCATACGCAAGAAGAAGAAGCAGCACTGACATATATTGAAAGGGAAAGTACAGGCACTTATCACGGATAGAGAAGGATTTTGCACCTATCTCTCCCCTTGCCTTCCCCTCCACCGACACTCCTAAACAATTTGCACCTTGTCAATTGGCACAGTGGTAGAGTTGTTAATTAGTTTAGTTTTTAGTTAAGTGTTACAGCACGGAAACAAGCCCTACGGCCCACCGATACCCCGCCGACCAGTGATCCCTACACATTTACATTATCCTACACTCGCTAAGGACAATTTTTACAATTATACCAATTGCCAATTAACCTACAAACCTGTAGGAGGAAACCGGGGCTCCCGGAGAAAATACACACAGGTCACGGGGATAATGTGTAAACTCCGTACAGACAGCACCCGTAAGTCAGGATCGAACCCGGGTCTCTGGCGCTGACAGGCATCAACTCTACCACTGCGTCGCACATTTTATTCAAGGCAGATTTTCCAATTTGCTGGTTTTGTCTCCAAAGGAAGCTGCCGGGAGACAGAACCAGTGAATTGGAAAATCTTCAAGATGGGAGATGTTGGAAAAGTTTGGAATTCCTGATTTGTGAGGAGGAATTAGGCCTATTGTTCTCCCCTGTCCCAGGTTTATAACGTCTGAAGAAGGGTTTCGGCCCGAAACGTCGCCTATTTCCTTCGCTCCATAGATGCTGCTGCACCCACTGAGTTTCTCCAGCAATTTTGTGTACCCAGGTTTATAATGGATCAGTTGACTTTCTGGCATTGCTAAGAGAAGAGGTTGGAAAAGAAGCAAGTTGTCGAGAGAGGTACTTGGTCAATTTAACTCCTGCTGATGGGTTCCGTTTCCACATTGAAGCTGGCATTATTTTCCATTTGGGAAACTGGTGTTATTTTCTGTTTACGACTTTGCTAATTCCATACATTATAGACTCACAAGAGAAAAGGTGTCCTGTGCTTTGTCCAGTGAGTCAGCGCCAGTTTTATGGTCTTCATCAGGTCTATCACAATCACAATCACAAGGGAGGAACAGCAAATAGGAACAGGTCACAACTGGAGAATAATTTTGTTAGCTATTTCATTTTTTTTTCAAAAATAGGTCTGGTGAAGGGGTTTGACCTGAAACATCACCTATTCCATTTTCTCCAGAGATGCTGCCTGACCAGCTGAGTTACTCCAGTTTTTTTGTGTCTATCTTCAAAAATTCAGAAGGTATCTGTGAGGTTGAATTTCGCTCTGAGATGAATTTTTCCTGTCTACTTTAGAACGTTTTAATAAAAAAGGTCACAAAGTGCTGGAGTAACTCAGTGGGTCAGGCAGCATCGCTGGAGGTGCTAGTGTACGCGGTGATCGCTGGTCGGCATGGACCTGATGGGCCGAAAAGCCTGTTTCCGTGCTGTATCTCTAAAGTCTACAGTAATGCAGGTGAATTGCAGAAGAGACCCTCTCAGTGTTCAGTCCATCCCCAGGCACAATGTTTGGAGTTAAACTTCCCACAGCTATTCCAGTAGTAAAACTGGGAAACCGTGCAGAGGTGAGGCCGTGTACTTCAGGAGAGAAATGGCTGTGAGGGAGAGGGTTAAATTCCACATTTAGATTCAGCTTCAGATTAATTTAATGTCATGGACGCCAGGGTACAATGAAAGTCCTTGTTCGCATGAAGCTCATTGAGTATACAGAATGCATAAAGATGATAGAACAATAGCTACGGTGGTGAACGCAATTTACATTGTTAATTGAGTTGCATTTCCATAATTAAATGTCTCATAGAATTTTTTGATGTTTAAACATTTTATGGAAAACCTTTTGTTCTCAATCTGCATTTGGACTGATCGTGAACGTTTGTGATATTTTAGTCAATGACATTCACAAACATCCAGATTCTGACAACGTTGAGAAGGTGACACGGTGGCAGCGCTGGCTCACAGCGCCAGAGACCCGGGTTCCATCCTGACCTTGAGTGCTGCTGTCTGCACGGAGTTTGCACGTTTTCCCCGCGACCGCGTAGGGTTGCTCCGGGTGCTCCGGTTTCCTCCCACATCCCACAGAAGTGTAGGTTAATCGGCCTCTGTAGAAATTGCCCTGCATGTGTAGGGAGCAGATGTGGATGTGGGCTAACGTAGAACTAGTATGAATGAGCGATAGATGCTTGGTGTTGAAGGACCTATTTCTATACTGTATTTCTAAACTCTGGACGAGTTTAGCTTGCAGCCTGGGTTTAATGAGCTATCAATGCATTCCGGTGGCTCTTGATACCCACAGCAGTGAACACTTCCCTGTGGGAATCTGGTTGGAGATGATATCATGGACTGGGTGAAGAGATGTCAGAGTGAGGCCACATGCCAAGTGGAGGAACAGCACCTGATATTTTGCTTGGGAGGCCTACGACCCAGCTGTGTGAATATTGATTTTTCTAATTTCAAGTAACCCCTGCATTCCCTCTCTCCACCTCCTCCCCCAACCCGAGTCATCCTGCCAGTTCCACAGTTGTCCTCCCTCTATCCCTTCCGTTATCACCTCTTCCACAGCCAACAATGGGTCATTGTGGGCTCCACCTTTCCTTGGTCATCGGTTCTGGCACTGCTTTGTTCTGAGCCTTTTCATACCTCGAGTTTGCCTCGCCTCTCACACTTGAGGATACTTGGACGGGTACATAGATAGGAAAGGTTTTGAGGGATATGGGCCAAATGGGACTAGCTTGGATGGGGCAACTTGGGTGGAATGGAAAAGTTGGCAGGCTGCAAGGCCTGTTTCCATGCTGCATGACGCTATGATACTATGTCCTTGCACCCTTCTCTCTACCTCTGTATCTCCGGCAGCTTCCCACAGCTACATAACACGGTCATGCAGGCACGGAAATCGCTATCAAAACATGGGGGGGGGGGGGGCGGGGGACCAGGGAACACAATTTCTTGGCGGCCGCGCGTGCATGCGCACACTCACACACACACACACACGCGAGGCTTCGGAGGCTTCAGCCGTGGGTCCTGTGGACGGCAATAGTAAGATTAAACGAGCACATGTAGTTCAGCATGTGCTTTAGATTTTTCTATGCCTGTGAGCACGAACATTCGGTTCGGTACATGCTGTACTGGAGGGTTATATTTTTGTATAAATTCTATGGTATAACCCTGGATACTGCTTAGAATGTAAGTGTCGGTAGTTATCTTATTCCATGCATCCAAATAATATCGTAATCTCCCACCAACTTTCATGCTCCCTTTAATTCTTAAGGAACCAGACCCACCTACCTCCATGGTTACCAGTGGTAGGTGTGTTATTTCTTCGGCATCCTCCGTGGACGTTGAGGCGCCATTGTCTGGGTCTGTTGTTGGGTTTGTATTGAACGCTTGCGCATTTTCCAGGACGGTCGGTCTGGGCCATGGCCTAAAAAAGACTGATGTTGGGTGTTCCTGGTTTTTGCGCTTGCTCCGGTTTGTATTGGCCGACTGGGGGGTCCGTAGGGGTGATATTTTTGGCCGTAGTAGCTTTTGGTTGCTGGTTTTATGAGCCCCAGTGTCTTTGCCTCTTCATCAAGTTCTTTGACTTGTTTTGGTAAATCCCCTCCCAATAGTAGTATTGGCGGTTTGGAGGTTCCAGGTTTACAGAGGCCGGCAAATTTGGGGTCTAAAGCTGGTTGGATAGCACTTTTCCTGAAGTTGTTCAACTCATATTGTGAGTTGCAGAGTAAAGCCAGTGCATCTTGGTGGTCTTGGGTCATGTTTTGCTCCTTCAATGTGCGGGCAAAAGCTGTAATTCCTGCCGTTAGGACTTTTAGGACTTTCTGAATTTTCAAGTCCCTGGTTCTAATTGATGTCCCCACATGTTTCCAGATGCAATGGTTTACACTGGGAACATTTAGCGACTTGCCGTTCCCTGGAGGTAAATGTCGTGCCATGGTGTCTGATAGTGCCTGTGCCTGCAGTTGGTTAAATGACATATAGTCAATGCTTGCCGCTATTTTCGGCTCCAGGTCTTGGCCAGTTTGGTCTGGTTGGATAAACTGGGACACCATGTCCAGTATGTTGTTCACTGCCCTCTTCAGGGTCAGCCCAGACTTGACCCTCCGTGCTCTCCTCTGATGAGGGAGAGACACTGTGCAGCCCCACAAGGGGTACTGCTCTGGGGCTTACTAATTGCCCACTGTGGCTAGCCTCCATCTCCCGGAGCCTCCACTTTGGAGTATTTCCTCCAGCAGCCACTCCAACTGGCTCTTATGCTCTCGGGCATAGGCCACTCGCGACTGCTCCTGATCCTGCAGCCGCTCCAACCGGCCCCGGTGCTCACGGGCACTGGCCGCTCGCGGCTGCTCGTCATCCTGCAGCCGCTCCAACCGGCTCCAATGCTCACGGGCACTGGCTGCTCGCGGCTGCTCAAAGTCAGACTCATCGGAGTCTGGCATTCGGTCCATTTTTTGCTTCGCTTTCCCGCCCGGCTTCGCTGGTGCGGGAGCGAAGTCGGGCACAGCTGTTCCCATTTCGGGAGATTGGCGTGCCGTCGGCTGCTGCTGTTGCTGCTGGCTGTCCGCAACTCCGCGGTTCTCCCCCACCAGCTTTTTCGCAGCCTTCTTTCTCGTGGATCTGTCCATCTTTCCACCTGCAAGGTAAGTGGGAAAACGCAGTCTCCTTACCTGCTGTTCCCGGCTTTTAAATTCTGCCGCTAAAGGGGAACGTCCTTCCCCCTGCTTTGACTCGTTGCAATGCGTGTAGCGATATGACACGCATGCGTCCTAGCGGGGTTCTTCACGTAGTCACTCACGTGACTCCGAAGTAAAATTAGTGACGGGTGCTGGCAGTCGCCGAAAAAATCGCATAAGTGGGACAGGCCCTTTAATTTCCCATCGAGTCTTCAGCTCCCACTAGTTGAGATGCACCGATTGCAAAATACATGTTTCACAAAACATGGGGAGGGGGGATCTTCCCACACCTCTGAAAACATGGAAAGTCCCCCCCAACCGGGATTCCGCCCCTGTGGTCATGTACAGGAAAGGACTTCTTAATCAGGCTTACTAGTAGAGTCCCGTCAAAGTTGAGGTTCAGGAAATGGAAGGAAAACTTTGCCAGGCATAAGAACTGGCACTTCACTTGTGTGACCACCATTAAGAGCTAAGGTAAGTAGACCTGCATGTAACTGGTGCAGATCAGCTTAATACTGTCATAAATGCATAATTCAACATTTTTTAAAAAGCACTCTTAGAATCCTCAGCAGAAGAAAATCCTTTCAGACAGATCGTTAACAATTCAGTTTCCCCAAAAGTTGGCACTTGTCCAAGTCTTACATCTCAAAGTGCAATCGCTGGTGTTATCCATCAGGGCCATTCATTCCAGACTTTCTTGCGAACATTTAGTTTACTTGAGAGATACAGCGCGGAAACAGGCATTTCGGCACATTGAGTTCACGCCGACCCGCGATCACACTAACTCCATCCGACACACAACGGACAATTTACCGAAGCCAATAAACTTACAACCAAAACATCTTTGGAGTGCGGGAGGAAACCAGAGCACCAGGGGAAACCCATGCGGTCACAAGAAGAAGGTACAAACTCCGTACAGACAACACCCGGGTTCCTTGGTGCTGTGATGCAGCAACTCTACCGCTAGGCCACTGTGCTGCCCAGTGCGCCCGGCACAATAAGTTAACTGGCTCACCTTATCATTGGAAGTTGTAGTTTTCTTTATTTTTATCAAACAGTGGTGCACTCGAAGGCCAATTGTTTTAACAATCTGGCCTGCACCGCAGTGAATTTGAACAAACCTAGCATATAATAATGTACCTTGTCTGGTCCCGCACATTGGCACGTATTTTCCAGTGTTACCGTTTCACTTGTTTGGTTCATTCTTAGTCCAGTTTAGAGAGCACGTCTTTGGGATATGGGTAGAGAACAGAACACCCGGAGGAAACCCACAAGGTCACAGGGAGAACGTGCAAACTACACACACAAACAGCACCCGAGGTCAGGATCGAACCTGGGTCACCGGCACTGTGAGGCAGCAGCCCTACCGCTGTGCTGCCCCTTTTAACGTTAAGCCCGAGGAGTTAAAGAGCAAAGAGAATGTGCGTAAAAAAATAATTGTTTTTTCCCCCTGAAATCTACTACTCACAGTTCAGGTTTTCTAAACACAAAACATCATCATCAAACATTTATACATTTAATACAGAAGAATGAAATTAGGTTAGTCAACTAAAAGTCTGCAATGAAGACGTTTGAAAAATCTAATTTAATTAATCTGTTAAAACAATGAGGTCCCTGGTTTATATCCTGTACTCTCGTAACCCGTCTGTCCCATAATAACCTAGTGATCTGTGCATGCAATGTGTACAACAGTGGTCTAGAATTAGCTTATCATGCGGTGTATATCTGTACAGGGTGGACGGCTCGATTGTAATCATGTATCGACTTTCCATTGACCTGTTAGAGTGCGACAAAAAGCTTTTCATTGTACCTCGGTACATGTGACAATAAACTAAACTAAACTAAACTAAACTAAACTAATATATGTTAGTTAGAATGTCACGCTGCTGCCCATCAGTGGCAATATGTTCCCAAGATTATATCCTAAAGTTTGAATTAAACTTGTTTGGAGCAAGGCCCACATGTTTACTTTAGTTTAAAGATACAGTATAGAAACAAGCCCCTCGGCCCAATGAATCCGCGCCGCCCAACAATCACCTGTACGTACACTAGTTCTATCCTGCACACTAGGAACAGTTTACAGAAGCCAATCAACCTACAAACCTGCACATCTTTCGAAAAGAAACCGGTGCACCCAGAGAAAACACCATCACAGGGAGAATGTACAAACTCTGCACAGACAGCACCCGTGGTCAGGATCGAACCTGGGTCTCTGACGCTGTGAGGCAGCAACTATACCGATGCGCCAATGTGCTGCCCCCATTTCATAGGTTCAATCAAGCTATTAGATAGTCTGACCTCTGGGGAAGGACCTCACACACATAATTACGTTGCCACAGCATTCTCCATTGCACTGCTGTCTGGGATCAACTCCACCATAGGGTGGCGCAGTGGCGTAACGGTCAGTGCTGCCGCCTCACAGCTCCAGTGATCTTGGTTCGATTCTGACCTTCGGCACTGTTTGACTTTAGCCTTTAGATTTTAACGATACACCACAATACATTATAATCATTCGGACACCCACAATAATATAACTGGCTGCAAGGTGAAGTCACTGGTGATAGTACGACCCTACCTGATGAACGTAATGTATTCTATGCTCACTTAGAGCAGGAGGCCAGCAGGGCGATGACATCTGTCCCATCAGACACAAGTGTAAACAGCACACCAACCCACCAACGACCACCCCGTACATGAGCACCATCCTTCACACGAGGGACAATTTACAATTTACAGAAGCCATTTAACCTACAAACCTCTATGTCGTTGGTGTGTTGGAAGAAACCGGAGCACCCGAAACCCATGTGTTCACAGGGAGAACATACAAACTCCGTACAGATAGCACCTGTAGTCAGGATTGAACCGGGGTCTCTGGGTCACCAGAGTAAGGCAGCAACTCCACCGCTGCGCCACTGTTTGCCTGGAGTTTGCTTGTTCTCCTGTGTCTGTGTGGGTTTCCCCTGAATGCTCTGGTTCCCTTCCAACATGCCAGAGAAGCATGGGTCGAAATGTCAATGGCTACTGTAAATTGCCCCTGGTATAGTGTGTGGCAGGAGAATTGGGAAGAATTGAGAGATATGCAGGATGGATAAGTGGATGGGTATAAGTGGATGGGTGGGTGGTTCACATATAAGTCGTGGGTCATGGGCCTGCTTCTGCATTGTGTGACTCTGTGACTTTCCATGGGGTTTTGCAATGGCATATGTTCATGACTCAACAACTCTTGTCTTGGATGGATTGGCTTAGAATGAATTGGCTTGGATCTGATCGGATTGAATCAGATTGGATTGGATTGGCTTGGTTTAGATTGGCTTGGATTGGATTGGTTTGGATTGAATTTGAATAGATTGTCTTGGATTGGATTGTCTTGGCTTGGATCAGATTAGATTGGATTGCATAGGTTTTGGTCGGATTGAGTTGGATCGGGTCAGACCAGGTTGGATTGGATTGGATTGTCATGGCTTGGCTTGGATTGAATTGAAGTGAAATGAAGAGTAAGATACAGCATGAAAATAGGCCCTCAGCCCACCGGGTCCACACCAACCATCAATTATCCATTTACACGTGTTCCATGTCAGCGCACTTTCGCAACCACTCCCTGCACATGCGGGACAATCTTACAGAGGCCAATGAACCTACAAACCAGCACATCTTTGGAGTGTGGGAGAAAACCGGAGCACCTGGAGGAAACCCAAGCGGTCACTGGGAGAATGTGCAAATCCACACAAACAGCATCAAAAGTCAGGATTAAACCCAGGTCTCTGGTGCTGGAAACAGGACATTTGGCTTGTCAGTACCAACCAGCGATCCCTGCACACTAACACTATCCTACACACACAAGAGACTATTTACAATTTTTACCGAAGCCAATTAACCTACAATACGTCTTTGGAGTGTGGGAGGAAACCAGAACACCCGGGGAAAATCCACGCAGGTCACAGGGAGAAGGTACAAACTCCGTACGGACAGCACCCGATTGAACCTAGGTCTCTGGCGCTGTAAGCCAGCAACTCTACCGCTGCGCCACCGTGCCGCCAATGAAAATGTACGTCTAAAATGTTGGATAGGTCTTAACATTTACTGGCAAACTTCCTGAATATTCAGTGGGTAAGTACCACAAGTCTCTTGCGTGGTTTAATGAAAGGTTTTTAGTTGAGACGCACGTGTGGTGCTCCTTCAGGAGGAGTACACTAGGCTGCACTGTAAACCCCTGACTTCTGCATTTAAACCACTGAATCCTAGAAACATTACATTCAAGGAGGATTGAGTGGCTGAACCCATGCCAGCCTCTGTCAAACAGTCCAATCAATCTCTTTCTCCTGCTCTTTCCACACAGCACTGCAGGTGCGTTATCTTCAAATATTTATCCAATTTGGTTTGGAAAGGCCCAATTGAATCCAGATCCACTCCTCTCTGCCGCAGTGCATTCCAGATCCGAACAATTTGCTGCATAGGAATGTTTCTCCTAACATAACGCTGCGTGATCTCTCACCAGTCACATTCAATATGTCCCCTGCTCCTCAATGGGAACAGTTTCTCTCTGTTCATGCTGATTAAATCCGTAAAAATTCTCTGTTCTTCAAAACAGAGATGTAATGCTGAGGCTCTATTAGGCGCTGGTCAGGCCACATTTGGAGCATTGTGAACAATTTTGGGCGCCACGTGTGAGGAAGGATGTGCTGGCGCTGGAGAAGGTCCAGAGGAGATGTACGAGAATGATCCCAGGAATGAGTGGGTTTACGTATGATGAGTTTTTGACTGGACTGGCTGGAGTTTAGAAGGATGAGGGGATGACCTCATTGAAACTTAATAGTGAAAGGCCTGGATAGAATGGATGTGGAGAGTATGTTTCCACTAGTGGGAGAGTCTAGGACCAGAGGGCGGTGTAAAAATAAAAGCATGAAGCTTTAGAAAGGAAATAAGGAGGAATTTCATTAGTCAGTGGGTGGCGAATCTGTGAAAATATTTTTAAGATGGAGATTGATCGATTCTTGATTAGTACAGATGTCAGGGGTTGCGGGGAGAAGGCAGGAGAATGGGGTTGAGAGAGAAGATAGATCAGCCATGATTGAACGGAGTATACTTGATGGGCTGAATGCTGCTAATTCTGCTCCCATACTTCTGAACTTACGAACGTGAACGGCAGTCAAATATCCCTTCAACCTTTTCTGTTTAAACAGAGAATATTCTGAAGACTCCCTTGTTTGTCCTTGTAACTAAAATCCTTCATTCCTGGTACCATCCTAGTCAAGTTTTTAGACTTTTGAGATACAATGAGGAAACGGGCCCTTCAGCCCACCGGGTCTGTGCCTACCAGTGATCATCCCATACACTAACACTATCCTACACACTAGGGAACATTTTTACAAAAGCCAATTAATCGACAGATCTGTACATCTTTGGAGTGTGGGAGGAAACCGGAGCACCCGGAGAAAACCCACATGGTCACAGGGAGAACATACAAACTCCACACGTACTGTACAGCACCAGTGGTTAGGATTGAAATAGGGTCTCTGGCAGTGTAAGATGGCAACTCCACCACTGCGCTACTGTGTTGCCACTGCTGTGCAGGTGTATCCTGCTGTAACCTGAGACAACCTTTACTCTACATTGTACAACCAATTCAGATGTTTTCCGCAGACTTAGTCGTGAGAGACTTTAGACTTTAGCCTCCCAGGCCAACATATCCTTCCACAAGTGCAGTAAATGCATACTGATACAACTCGTTAAGCGATTCCATACCTTCACCCAAACATAAACAGTCGTATTGATCGTACTGGTTTGAATTATGTGGTATGACTCTGATATCGATACCAGACTTAGTTTGTGAATATGAGAGTTGCTGCTTTGAATTAATGGTGTTCTGATTTATGCTTCACCATGATCGCATTGCAAATGCTTTGTAGCAAAACAAAATTGGGCGGCATATTGGCACAGCGGTAGAGGAGCTGCCTTACAGCGCCAGAGACCCGGGTTCGATCCCGACCTTGGGGCTGCCTGTACGGAGTTTGCACTTTCTCTCTGTGACTCCGTGGGTTTTCTACGGATGCTCCAGTTTCCTCCCACACTCCAGACATGCAATGTTTGTAGGTTAATTGACTTCTGTAAATTGTCCCTGTGTGCAGGATAATGATCCCAGGAATGCTAGTGTACGGGGTGATCGCTGGTCAGCGGGGACTCGGTGGGATGAAGGGCCTGTTTCCATGCTGTATTTCTAAACTAAACCTTAAGTGTACTATACCCAGCCGGTCAGCCATTCATCTGTTCATCACTCTTTTCTTAGAACCTTCTTCTTCAACCAGTTTCTCCAGTACAAGTTTTAGTTTATTTATTATTACATGAACCACAATATGTGAAATACTCTCCTTGCATACAGAACAGCAAGACTATTCCCGTACATAGAAACATAGAAACATAGAAAATAGGTGCATGAGTAGGCCATTCGGCCCTTCGAGCCTGCACCGCCATTCAATATGATCATGGCTGATCATCCAACTCAGTATCTCATCCCTACCTTCTCTCCATACCCTCTGATCGCTTTAGCCACAAGGGCCACATCTAACTCCCTCTTAAATATAGCCAATGAACTGGCCTCAACTACCTTCTGTGGCAGAGAATTCCACAGATTCACCACTCTCTGTGTAAAAAATGATTTTCTCATCTCGGTCCTAAAAGACTTCCCTCTTATCCTTAAGTCAAGTAAAGTCAAGTCAAGTCAAGTCAAGTTTATTTGTCACATACACATACGAGACGTGCAGTGAAATGAAAGTGGCAATGCTCGCGGACTTTTGTGCAAAAGACAAACAACCAAACAACCAAACAAACTATAAACACAATCATAACACACATATTCTTTTACATAATAAATAATGGAAGGAAAAACGTTCAGTAGAGTTAGTCCCTGGTGAGATAGGCATTTACAGTCCGAATGGCCTCTGGGAAGAAACTCCTTCTCAACCTCTCCGTTCTCACCGTGTGGCAACGGAGGCGTTTGCCTGACCGTAGCAGCTGGAACAGTCCGTTGCAGGGGTGGAAGGGGTCTCTCATGATATTGTTGGCTCTGGAGTTGCACCTCCTGATGTATAGTTCCTGCAGGGGGGCAAGTGAAGTTCCCATAGTGCGTTCGGCCGAACGCACTACTCTCTGCAGAGCCTTCTTGTCCTTGGCAGAGCAATTCCCAAACCAGATGGTAATGTTCCCGGACAAGATGCTTTCCACCGCCGCTGCGTAGAAGCACTGGAGGATCCTCGGAGACACTCTGAATTTCCTCAATTGCCTGAGGTGGTAAAGGCGCTGCCTTGCCTTACTCACGAGTGCTGAAGCGTGTGATGCCCATGTCATATCCTCGGAGATGTGGACTCCCAAATATTTAAAACAATTCACCCTATCCACAGGATGCCCATTTATCCTCAATGGAGTGTACGTCCTCGGATGATGTGCCCTCCTAAAGTCCATGATCAGCTCCTTCGTTTTTTTGATGTTCAAGAGGAGGCTGTTATCCTGGCACCAGAGTGCTAGATCAGCCACCTCCTCCCGGTAGGCCTTCTCGTCGTTGTCTGAGATCAGGCCCACCACCACAGTGTCATCAGCAAACTGTGACCCCTAGTTCTGGACTTCCCCAGCATCGGGAACAATCTTCCTGCATCTAGCCTGTCTAACCCCTTAAGAATTTTGTAAGTTTCTATAAGATCCCCCCTCAATCTTCTAAATTCTAACGTGTACAAGCCGAGTCTATCCAGTCTTTCTTCATATGAAAGTCCTGCCATCCCAGGAATCAGTCTGGTGAACCTTCTCTGTACTCCCTCTATGGCAAGAATGTCTTTCCTCAGATTAGGAGACCAAAACTGTACACAATACTCCAGGTGTGGTCTCACCAAGACCGTGTACAACTGCAGTAGAACCTCCCTGCAGAGGCACAGAGCCAATGTACAGAGGCACAATCCCCCGGTTAGTACAGAACAGCCCAATGAGTCCATATAAGAGTCGCCATTTTGCGCTATTTTACAGTCCCAGCTGCAGCTGGCCACAAAGGCCCATCGCAGCCGAAACCTCCATTCCGGTCGTCCCGCGAACCACACTCCACCTACACACCAAAGTGGTGTCTGTGGTTTTCCTTTAACTCACTGTGGACAAACAATCAGTGAAGTGGACCTCTGACAGGTCATCCTTTATTGAAGCCACCACTCTCGACTGAACAACAGTGTCTGTTTACACAAAGTGCCAGTGCCACACTGTGTGATACAGACGAGTTCTGACAGTTAGTCTACACGTATGGACGCTTCTTCTCTCCTCCTCGCTTCCCCTTGGGAAGAAGCGACAAAAGCTTGACAGGGCTCAGTACCACGCTGAGGGACAGCTTTTTCTCCCTCTGTTGTCAGATTCTGAATGGTCCTGTTAATTTGGGTATCATGCATCCGTAGACTGTGGATGCCTCGATTATAATCATGTATTGTCTTTCCGCTGACTGTTAGCACGCAACGAAGGCTTTTCACTGTACCTCAGTACATGTGACAATAAACTACAAGCTAGATGGTGGCACGGTGGCATCGCAGTAGAGCTACTGCTTTACAGCGCTAGAGACCCGGGTTCGATCCTGACGACAGGTGCTTGTCTGCACGGAGTTTATACGTTTTCCCAGTGACCTGCGTGGGTTTTCTTCCGAGATCTCTGGTTTCCTCCCACACTCCAAAGAGGTGCAGGTTTGTAGGTTAATTGGTTAGGTGTAAATGTAAAAATTGTCCCTTGTGTGTGTAGGATAGTGTTAATATAAGGGGATTGTTGGCTGGTGCAGACTCCGTGGGCCGTAGGACCTGTTTCCGCGCTGTATCGCTAAACTAATCTAAACTAAACTAAACTAAATTAAATTAAACTAAACTAAACAAAACTAAACTAAACTCCCGATCCTCCATTCATTGACGCCATTGGGTGTTCTACCTCGTTCACAACATTGGACTGTTCCTCTGGAACTGTAATGCTGAGACACTATGTTCGGCACTGGTAATATTTCTCTACCTGCTGTACTTGTGCTTGGCTTGATTGCATCCACGTACAGTATCACCACATACAATAGGGCAGCATAGTGGTGCAGCAGTAGGGTTGCTGCCTCACAGCGCCAGAGACCCGGATTCGATCCTGTCTACAAGTGCTGTCTGTACAGAGATTTTACGTTCTCCCCGTGACCCGTGTGGGTTCCCTCCAGGTGCTCGGGTTTCCTCCCACATCCAAAAAGAGGTGCGGGATTTGTAGTTTAATTGGCTACTGTGAATTGTCCCCAGTGTGTTGGGTAGAACTAATGTACGGGTGATAGCTGGTCGGCACAGACTCGGTGGGGCGACGTGCCTGTTTCCACCCTGAATCTCTAAACAAAACTAAGTCAAGCAATGGTGCAACCAGTCAGGATATTTACTACAAAACATCTGTGGATGTTTGGTGGTGGATTTGGAGCCACACCAAATCTTTGTACATTTCTAAGAAAACGGAGGTCCTTTTTTCATGATAACATCTATGTCCTGGGTTCAGGATAAATCTGAGATGGTATCACCAAGGAATGCGAAGCTAAAGACTCACTTGGAATTAATTATCCCTCGTACAGATTCACAATGAATGAAAGGTCCCCTCGTACACACCACTCTAACTCAGGGGTATTAGACAGGAACTTCCTATGGAAGTGAGTTATTTGTGGGCAAAGGAACGTCTGGAATGTCACGTCATAAGGTCATAAGTGATAGGAGCAAAATTAGGCCATTCAGCCCATCAAGTCTACTCCGCCATTCAATCATGGCTGATCTATCTCTCCCTCCTAACCCCATTCTCTTGCCTTCTCCCCATAAGCCCTAACACCCGTACTAGTCAAGAATCTGTCTATCTCCACCTTAAAAATATCAATTGAGTTGGCCTCCACAGCCTCTGGAGGAAAGAATTCCACATTTTCACCACCCTTTGACTAGAGAAATTCCTCCTCATCTCCTTCCTGAAGGAGCGTCCTTTAATTTTGAGGCTATGACCTCAAGTCCTGGACTCTCCCACGTGATAACCTTCTCTCCACATGTGGGATCCAAAGAGATCTAAATCCAACATCCAAAGAGGTTTTATTTACATTAGTGGAAAGAGTGTAACTGGAGAGAGAATAGGACCCCTCTGTAACCACCCTGGTCATGTCTGTGTGGAGCCGCAGGAGATGGGCAAGGTCGTAAATGAGTATTTCGCCTCCGATTTTACTGTGGAGAAAGATATGAAGACCAGGGAACGGGGCAGTCAATGGAAGTGTCTTGAGAGCAGTCAGTATTACAGTCGCAGAGGTGCGGAATGACCTAACTTGTATGAAGGTCGATAAATCTCCCTGGCCTGATCCGATCTATCTGAAGTCACTATGGGAAGCTAGGGAAGAAATTTCAGGTGCCCTGGCTGAGATTTTCAAATCATCATTAGACACGGGTAGGGTGCTGGAAGACTGGAGGATTACTGACTGACATTGTGCCTCTATTTAAGAAGGGCCTCAAGGAAAAGCATGGAAACTATAGTTTGGGAACTATATACTGTGATATATTCACTGGAATTTAGGATGAGAGGGTATCTTATAGAAACATATAAAATTCTTAAAGGATTGGACAGGCTAGATGCAGGAATAATGTTCCCGATGCTGGGGGAGCCCAGAACTTGGGGTCACCACTTATTTAAGAATAAGGGGTAGGCCCTTTAAAAATGAGGAAAAACCTTTTTACCCAGAGAGTAGTGAATCTCTGGATATAGAGGCCAATTCACTGGATATTTTCATTAGCGAGTTAGATTTAGCCCTTAGGGCGAAAGGAATCAAGGGATATGGGAGAAAAGCAGGACCGGGAAACTGATTGTAGATGATCAGTCATGATCATATTGAATGGCGGTGCTGGGTCAAATGGCTGAATGGCCTACCCCAGCATCTATTTTTCTATGTTTCTACGTTTTTTTCGGCCAGTGAGCCTAACATCTGTGGTAGGGGAGTATTCAGAGGGATAGATATACATGCATTTGGATATACAAGGGCTGATTTGCAATGGTTAGCATGGTTTTGTATGTGGGACATCGCATCTGACCAATCTGATTGAGTCTTTTGAAGAAGTAACCAAGAAGGTTGATGAGGGCATCTCACATGGTAGGCTGCTCTGGAAGGAGCTAAAATGAGAGATTTGACAGGCTACAACTTTATTCCTTTCTGCACGTTAGTTTTAGTTTAGTTGATATGTTTAGTTTAGTTAATTTATGTCATGTGTACCAAGGGACAGTGAGAAGCTTTTTTGTTGCATCCTATCCAATCAGCGAAGACTATACATGATTACAATCAAGCCATCTCCAGTGCACAGATACAGGATGAAACGAATAATGTTTAGTGCCAGATAAATTCTGAAAAAATCAAATTATAGATAGTTGGAAGGTCTCCAGTGAGGTAAATGGTAGGTGAGGCCCACTCTCTAGTTGGTGATAGCACGGAACAGTTGCCTGACAACAGCTGGGAAGAAACTATCCATGGATCTGGAGGTGTGCATTTTCACTCCTGTACCTTTTGCCTGATGGGAGAGGGGAGAAGGGGGCATGACTGGGGTGATTCTGGTCCTTGATTACGCTGGTGGCCTTGATGAGGCAGCGTGAGGTGTAGATGGAGTCAATGTTTGTGTTAAATTTTTATTGTGTTTTTGTGTGTTCTTTTTCATTGTACGCTGCTGGCAAAATCATTTTACTTGCACTTATGTGCAAGTGATGAATAAAACTGATTGATTGATTGATTGATTGATTGATTGGAAGGGAGGCTGGGTTCATAAGTTCATAAGATCTTGGAGCAGAATTGGGCCATCAAGTCTACTTCACCATTTAATCATGGCTGATCTACCTTTCCCTCTCAACCCCATGCCTTCTCCCCATAACCACTGACACTCACACTAATCAAGAATCTGTCAATCTCTGCCTTACAATTATCCCTTGACGGACTCCACAGCCGCCTGTGGCAATGAATTCCACAGATTCACCACTCTCTGACTAAATAAATTCCTCCTCTTCTACTTTCTAAAGGTACATCCTTTTATTCTGAGGTTGTGGCCTCTGGTCCTAGACTGTCCACTCTATCCAGGCCTTTCACTATTTGGTAAGCTTCAATAAGATCCCCCCCTCATCCTTCTCAACTCTAGTGGGTGCAGGCCCAGTGCCTTCAAACACTCAACATATGGGTTTGTGTGATGGTCTGGGCTATATCCATAACTCTCTGCAATTTCTTCTGTTCTTGGATGGAGCTGTTTCAAAACCATGCTGTGATGTATCCTGATAAAATGCTTTCTGTGGCGTATCTGTAGCAGTTGGTGAGAGTTTTTCGGGGACATGCTGAACTTCCTAAGCCTTCTAAGGCAGTAGAGGTGCTGGTGTGCTTACTTGGGCATTGCTTCGATGTGGCTGGTCCGGGCCAAATTATCGGTGATATTTATTCAGAAGAAATTGAAGCCTCCAACCATCTCTGCTTCGGCACCATCAAAGTATACTGGTGTATGTGTACCGACCGCTTCACTTTCTGAAGTCGATCACAATCTCTGTTGCTTGCTGACATTGAGGGAGAGGTGGTTGCCTTGGCACCAGGTTACCAGGTTCTCAATCTCCTTCCTGTACTCCGTCTCATCATTAGTTGGTATCCGGCCCACTACGGTGGTTGTGAACTAGTAAATTGAGTTGGATTGGTATTTGGCTGCACAGTCATGGGTGTACAAGGAGTAAATTAGTGGGCTGAGAACAGATCCTTGTGGGGCACCAGTATAGAGGATGATTTGTCACATATCCACACTGATTGGGGTCTGTTGGACAATAAGTTGCAGAGGGGATTGCTAGCTCCAAGTTCCATGAGTTTGGAGATGAGCTTTGTTGGGATGATGGTCTTGCAAGCAGAGCTGCGGCCTACGAATAATAGCCTGACGTTGGTGTCCTTCTTATCCGGGTGTTCCGGGGATGAGTTTTGGGCCAGGGAGATGGCATGGACCTGTTGCGGTGGTAGGTGAAATACAGTGGGTCAAGGTTGCTTGGTGGACTGGATGTGTTTTCCATAACCAGCCTCTCGAAGCACTTCATGATGGTGGATGTCAAGGCCACTGGATGGGTGTCATCGAGGCATGAGATCTTGCTTTTCTTTGGCACTGGGATGATGGTGGTCTTCTTGAAGCAGGTGGATACCTCAGAATGGAGTAGGGAGAGAAAGGAGGATATTTTAGAGGTGTATAAAATCGTGAGGGAAATAGATATGGTGAATGAACAGTCTTCTACCCAGAGTCGGAGAATCAAGAACCAGAGGACAAAGGTTTAAGCTAAGGGGAGGGGGGGAAGATGTAATAAGAACCCGAGAGGCAACGTTTTTTACACAAAGGGTGGTGGGTGTATGGAACAAACAGGGACTATCACAATGTTTAAGAAACATTCGGACAGGTACTTGGATTGAATAGGACATGTTGAGAAGGATATGTGCCCAATGCGGGCAGGTGGGACATGTTGATGGGACATCTCGATCGGTCTGGGCAAGTTGGGCCGATGGGCCTGTTTCCACGCTGTACGACAGATCATAAAAAGAGGGATAGAGTGGCAGATGAAAAGATAAACATGAGAATTGCTAGTAGGTATTCTCAAAGTTTACAATATATTTAAGAGGGAGTTAGCCCTTGTGGCTAAAGGGATCAGGGGGGTATGGAGAGAAGGCAGGTACAGGATATTGAGTTGGATGATCAGCCATGATCATATTGAATGGCGGTGCAGGCTCGAAGGGCCGAATGGCCTACTGCACCTATTTTCTATGTTTCTATGTTTCTATGACAAGAAGTGAAGTTTGGAAAGCAATGCAAGCTTTGTGCGTGCATGGTGGGAATAATTGGCTGTCCCATTAACCGTGACAGCCAGTCCCTTTGTTGTTCTGCTCTGTGTAATGTTGACACCAAGGTAATAACCATCAAAAGTGCTTGAGAGCACATGGTCCTTTCTTCCTGCTTTCTGTCATGGCTGGAACCACGCTCCATGACTAATACTCTTACATTCACTGTAGCCAGTCTGGCAGTGACACATTTAAACACCTTCCATTCATCGAGTCCGACCCTTCATCCGCCATATGAAGGTTCACCTCTAATCTGAGGCTGGGTGGGGGTGGTTTAGTTTAGTTTAGTTTAGAGATACAGCACAGAAACAGGCCCTTCGGCCCAGCGAATCCGCATCGACCAGTGATCACCCCAGACACTAACACAACCCTACAAACCTGCACGTCTTTGGAGTGTGGGAGGAAACTGGAGCATCCGGAGAAAACCCACGCAGTCACAGGGAGAACGTACAATCTCAAGTCTAGTACAACTTTAGTCTGACGCCTCGAGTGGAGTAGGTACACAAGGAACGCTGTGATCTCCAAGGTTTTGTCCTTTCAAATTGGACATGAAAACAATTTCCTGCTTTTCTGTTCAGATGCTTCCAAAAGCCTGTTAGCATTTATTTTGAGAGGACTAGAGTATAAAAACAGGGATGTAATGCCAAGGTTTTACAAGGCACTGGCCAGACCAAGCCGCATTTGGAGTATTGTGAGCAATTTTGGGCACCATATCTGAGGGAGGATGTACTGTCTCTGGGGAGGGTCCAGAGGAGGTTTGCAAGAATGTTCCCAGGAATGAGTGGGTTAACATATGATGAGCATTTAATGGCACTGGGCCTGTACTTGCTGGGGTTCAGAAAGATGGGGGGGAACCTCATTGAAACGTTCAGAATAGTGAAAGGCCTGGATAGAGTGGATGTGGAGAGGATGTTTCCACTCGTGGGAAAGTCCAGGACCAGAGACCAGAACCACAGAATAAAAGGATGTACCTTTAGAAAGGAGATGAGGAGGAATTTCTTCAGTCAGAGGGTGGTGAATCTGTGGAATTCTCTGCCGCAGAAGGCTGTGGAGGCCAAGTCAGTGGATATTTTTGAGGCAGAGATTGACACATTCTTGGTTGGTATGGGGTTAGTCAGGGATTATGGGGAGAATGCAGGAGGATGGGATTGAGAGGGAACGACAGATCAGCCGTAATTGAAAAGCGGAGTAGACTTGATAGGCCAAAAGGCAAAAATTCAGCTCTTGGAACCTATGGATTTAAGAATTAACCCAATCACACCTGGTGTATTACATACAGTTTTGGTCCTTGTGGCTAAAGGGATCAGGGGGTATGGAGAGAAGGCAGGTACAGGATACTGAGTTGGATGATCAAATTGAATGGCGGTGCATGCTCGAAGGGCCGAATGGCCTATTCCTGCACCTATTTTCTATGTTTCTATGTTCCTATGTTTCTATCCCCGGAATCATTCTCGTAAACCTCCTGTGGACCGTCCCCAATTATGTTTACAAATCTTTTGTGCTACTGCAAGTAAGAATTTCATTATTCCATTTCGGGACAGAGGAAAATAAAAGAGCTCTTGATTCTTGACTCTTGAAACAGCACGTCCTTCTTCCGACCTGGAGCCTAAAACCTCACACAATATATGACGCGTCTTATTTTTATGAAATCATTACTCATTGATCCATATCTCAAGAATGACAAATCAAACAGCTACTGAGACAAGGCAAAAGATTATTGTTACACTGCTTAATTTATCAGAGTGATTATGTTTATTTACAGAGATTCATCAGTTCAACTGCTGCACAACATAAGATACGATCTTATGTGATCTCCCGGTTGCCAAACACTAAGTCTCCTACCCATTCCCACACTGACCTTTCTGTCCTGGGCCTCCTCCACTGTCAGATTGAGGCCAAATGCAAATTGGACAAACAGCACCTCATATTTCTCCAGAGGTATGAGTGTTGATTTCACTAACTTCACATAACCCTTGCATTCACTCTCTCTCTCTCTGTCTCTACACCATCCAGTCATCCTGCCAGTTTCACGGTCATCCTGGTGAGTTTCACTGTTTGTATAACTCGTTATCACATTCTCCACAGCCAACAATGGACCATTGTGGGCTCCACCTTTCCTTGATCATCATTGCTGGCTTTGATTAGTCCTGTTGCATACCTTTCACTCATTTGTTCTTTGTACCTTTTCATACCTTTTGTTTCCCTCTCCCCTGACTCTCAGTCTGAAGAAGGGTCTCGACCCGATACGTCACCTATAAATTTTCTCCAGAGATGCTGCCTGACCCATTGAGTTGCTCCAGCATTGTGTGTCTATCTTCGGTATAAAACAGCATCTGAAGTTCCTTCCTGCACATAAGATATGAGATGTTTCCCCCAGGAGGTGCTAGAGAGCTGTCCAGTGAGGTTGAAACAGGATGACTTGGACATCCTGCGAGACTAACTATAATCACTGCCACTCAATTTGAAATTGTAAAATGGACAGTCTTTGGTTGGCAAAGGATGGATTGGGAGGGGAACTAGTCCAGTGGACTGTTGTGTAGTCATAGAGTCATCCAGCGTGGAAACGGGCCCTTCGGCCCAACTTGCCCACACTGACCAATATGTCCCATCTACACTAGTCCCACCTGCCTGCATTTGACCCATTCCCTCTGAACCTGCACTATCCATGTAACTGTTCAAATGCCTTTTTAACTGTGATAGCACCCACCTCAACGACCTCTTCCGGCAGCTCATTCCATACACCCACCATCCTTTGTGTTGCCCCTGAGGTTTGCATTAAATCTTTTCCCCCTACATCTTAAACCTATGTCTTGATTCCCCTACTCTGGGTTAAAGACTGTGCATTTACCCTGTCTATTCCCCTCATGATTTTATACCCCTTGTAAGTAAGTAAGTAAGTAAGTAAGTAAGTAAGTAAGTAAGTAAGTAAGTAAGTAAGTAAGTAAGTAAGTAAGTAAACTTTATTTATATAGCACATTTTAAGTCAACTTGCATTGACCCCAAAGTGCTTCACATAAATTAAATAATAAGTTCCATTGCAAACCATAGAAAATAGGTTTAAAAAAAAGTGAATAAAAAATGGACACAACATATTATAGAGTTCAACACAAACGTCCCCCCACAGCAGAATCAAAACATTTCCACTGTGGGGAAAGGCACCAGAAAGTTAAGTCCTCTTCCTCTGTGAAACACCCGAGGTCGGGGCCCATCTGTGGCCGTGCAGCCAGTCTGATGATTTTCAGGGCCCTCTTGCCGTAAAGATGGAACATCAGCGGCTTGGAAAAGTCTGGAGCGGCTGTCCCCTCCCTGGAGACCGGAGACCGTAGACCGGGGCACTCGTAGTCCTCAGGCTGCGCCGGCTGGAGCTCCGACCCCGGCGAACTCGATCCCTGGCTCTGCGGCGCTCCAAATCCAGCGCCGCCCGCGGCCGGACGCCCGCAGCCACAGCTCCGCGATGTTGGGAGTCGGCGGCCAAAGAGCTCCGGAGCTTACCGCACGGTGACCCGGTAGGCATCGCCCGCTCCGTGTTGGTATCCCAGCGCTGCACCACCGCCGCCGAAGCTGTAGTCCCAGCCGGTCCTGACAGGAAACGCCGCTCCATTTTCGATGGTAGGCCGCGAGGACGGGGCGAAGAAACAGCACGGAGGTTGTGGTGTTGGGGATGACGCTGGATTCGCCTGTGACCACACTGACACTTGCCGTTGGGTGAACTCACGTGGTATATTTAACATACAGTGGTTAGAAATTCCAGGATCACATGGGGGCGCTGTTCCTCACCGTCAGAGCGCATGTGCGGTGGCGCTGGCGATGTCGGGCTTGTCCCGGAAGCTCAGTCCTGGTCATTGAAGGAGGAGGTGTTGGGGGTCCCAGGCTTCTTCCTGCAGTTCACCTTTGTCTGGAGAGGAGGCGCTGGCAGTCTCGGGCTTTTCCTGGTGGCTCAGCTTTGTGGCTTGAAGAGGCGGCTCTTACGGTCTCTGGATTATCCTGGTAGCTCAGTCTTTGCCTCTGTGTGAATGGGTGCAATCCCTCGTTACCCATGTGCAGGAAGAGGCACTGGCGTCTCAGGCTTACCCCGGCCACTCAGTTTTAGCCTCAACAGAGGCGCTGGATATCTAGGACTTCTTCCTGGCAGCCCAGTCTTGAACACACGGTGGTGCTCGTGGTCTCGAGTTTGTCCCAGTAGCCCAGTCTTCCCAGAATCAGCAACAAGAGAACACAGCTAACAGGGAGGCACCCCACTTTGTATCCTTTCTTCCCCCCACTTCCTCCCTCTTCCTCTTTCTTCATCTTTCTTCCTCTTTCCCCTCTCCCTCCCTCTCTCTCACTCTTGCTCCATCCTACCCCCTCTCCCTCTTCCTTCCTTTTCCCTCTTCCTTCCCCTCTCTTGCCCCCTCAGGCAGGGCTGCCTGGGTTTTTTTTCGGGAGGAGGCTGATGAGGTTTAGGTGGCCAAACTAACACCAGCTAATTGTCCCTAGTTGTCACCAATGATGCTGGCATCTCCTGGCCTTTCAGCTAGTGATAGAGATCAGAGCAGCATCTGAGGGAGTGGGGTGCTTGGACAACCTCCATTACATCACCCCTCATCCTCCTACGTTTCAAGGAATAAAGTCCTAGCCCGCCCAACCTCTCCGATATCTCAGGCCCTCGAGTGCTGGCAACATCCTCGTAAAACTTCTCTGCACCCTTTCCATGAAGATCACATTCACAGCATCTTGGTATCTCACAACCCTGAACAATAGGCATTCAGGACAACTCACCTATGGACCTAAGGTCATAAGTAGTAGGAGCGGAATTAGGCCATTCGGCCCACCAAGTCTACTCCTCCATTCTATCATGGCGCATGTATCTCTCCCTCCTAACCCCATTCTCCTGCCTTCTCCCCATAATCCCTGACACCTGTTATTGACGGATGACTGAATTGTTGAAAAGTGTGTATGGTTGAGCTCCGACAGGTAGCAGGAACGAGAAGACAACTTTGACAACAATCTCAGTGCAATCGTGTTGCTCCAAATGGGTTAAAATCCAAATGTTACATTTTACATTAAAACATCAAGGATACTCCGAAGGTCACCAGCAATGAGGTAGATAGCAGTTCAGAACTGCTCTCTGGTTGTGGTAGGATGATTCATTTGCTGTTATCAGGCAACTGAATCATCCTACTACAACCAGAGAGCAGTCCTGAACTACTATCTACCTCATTGGTAACCCTCGGAATATCCTTGATCGGATTTTACCTTGCACTGCAGCTATTCCCTTTATCATGTATCTGCACACTGTCAATAGCTTGATTGTAATCATGTATTGTCTTTCTGCTGACTGGAGTCAGGGAAGGGGGAGCATAAGGTCTCAAAGTGGATATACGAGGTAGAGTCTGCAGTGGGGCAGTTTCTTCCCCGCTGTTATCCAGCAACTGAACCATTTCATGACTCCATCTACACCACGCTGCCTTGGCAAACTGGAGGACGAGACAGATGTTCGGCAGCTGTGGCAGGGTCTGAATGCAATCACCTCCTACAAGGCAAAACCAGGAGGCAGCTCGAATGCCGGTGTAACATCACTCCCTGACGAGCTCAATGCGTTTTACGCACGCTTTGACAGGGAGAATACTGATGTGCCTTCCCGATCCCCCATTCGCTGTGATGGCATTTCAGTCTCAGTCACAGAGGCCGATGTCAGGAAATCCTTCAGAGGGATGAACCCCCGAAAAGCACCTGGACCTGATGGTATACCCGGCCGTGTTCTAAAAACCTGTGCGGACCAACTGGCGGGAGTTTTTACGGACATTTTCAACCTCTCACTTCTGAGGTCTGAGGTCCCCACCTGCTTTAAAAGGGCATCAATTATACCGGTGCCCAAGAAGAGTAAGGTGACCTGCCTCAATGACTATCGACCAGTGGCACTAACGCCGGTGGTGATGAAGTGCTTTGAGAGGTTGATCATGGAGCAAATCAACTCCTACATCGACAAAAACCTGGACCCACTGCAGTTCGCGTACCGCCACAACAGATCAACGGTGGATGCGATCTCGCTGGCCCTCCACTCCGCACTGGACCACTTGGACAACAAAAACTCATATGTCAGGCTGTTATTCATTGATTACAGCTCGGCATTTAACACAATCATCCCCTCCAAACTGGTTACCAAACTCGCAGAACTGGGTCTCTGCGCATCCCTCTGCAACTGGATTCTCGACTTCCTCGTCCACAGACCACAGTCTGTTCGTATTGGTGGAAATGTGTCAGCCTCAATAACAATCAGCACGGGAGCACCTCAAGGCTGCGTGCTCAGCCCCCTGCTGTACTCACTCTATACCCATGACTGCGTAGCGAACCACAGTGCGAACTCCATCATCAAGTTCGCTGACGACACCACTATTGTGGGGCGTATCACTGATGGGGATGAGTCAGAGTACAGAAGAGAGATCGAGCAACTGTCCATATGGTGCCAGCGCAATAACCTGGCCCTGAACACCAGCAAAACCAAGGAACTGATTGTGGACTTTGGAAGGAGTAGGAGGGGGACCCACAGCCCCATTTATATCAACGGGTCGATGGTTGAAAGGGTCAAGAACTTCAAATTCCTGGGGGTGCACATCTCTGAAGATCTTTCCTGGTCCGAGAACACTAACGCAATTATCAAAAAAGCTCATCAGCGCCTCTACTTCCTGAGAAGATTACGGAGAGTCGGATTGTCAAGGAAGACTCTCTCTAACTTCTACAGGTGCACAGTCGAGAGCATGCTGACCGGTTGCATCGTGGCTTGGTTCGGAAATTTGAGCGCCCTGGAGAGGAAAAGACTACAAAAAGTAGTAAACACTGCCCAGTCCATCATCGGCTCTGACCTTCCTTCCATCGAGGGGATTTATCGCAGTCGCTGCCTCAAAAAGGCTGGCAGTATCATCAAAGACCCACACCATCCTGGCCACACACTCATCTCCCTGCTACCTTCAGGTAGAAGGTACAGGAGCCTGAAGACTGCAACAACCAGGTTCAGGAATAGCTACTTCCCCTCAGCCATCAGGCTATTAAACCTGGCTCGGACAAAACTCTGATTATTAGCACACATTATTCATGTGTGTATATATACAATACAATACAATACAATACCTTTTATTGTCATTTGAACCTCACATGAGGTTCAAACGAAATTTGGTTTCTGCAGCCATACAAAAAAAGAACCAAGACACACACCAACACAATTCAATTCACATAAACATCCATCACAGTGAGTCCTCCTCACTGTGATGGAAGGCAAAACTTAAACATATCTCTCCCCTGCACTCCACTCTCCCCCCCATTTCAGAGTCAAAGACAGTCAAAGCCCCTGGCGGGCGATGTTAAATGTCCCGCAGCCATTAAAGCCACGCCGGGTGATGCAAGGCCACGCACCGGGTCTTGGTGTTGGAGCCCCGGCGGGCGCTCACAAAGTCCCGCGGCCATTCCAAGCCGCGCGGGGCGATGCTGTAAGGCCCCGCTCCAGGTAATCTTCAACCCCGCAACTCGGGCGGGAGAAGTCGCCGTTGTGGAAGCCCTGAAAAGCGGTCTCCCACCAGGGACCTGCGGGCTCCCGGCATCACTGTCCACAGACCTGCGGTAGGAGCTTCCGAATCTCCGGGTGTCGGGTCACAGCAGCGCTCCACCACAGCTCCACCCGCTCCGGGACTCGGCCAGCTCCGTGATGGTGAGTAGATCCGCAGCTCCGCGACTGGAGCCCCAGGTCATTCCTGTTGGAGGCCGCTCCACGTTGCAGCCCCAACGACAACGGAGACCCGACAAAGAAAAGGTCGGGTCTCCCGTGCAGGGGAAAGACCTTAAAGTTCCCCCCCCCCACCCCACCCCCACACACATACCCCGACAAAAAAAACAATAAAAACTACATAGAACAAGACAGAAAACAATAAAAAGACAGACGGACTGCAGAGGCCGCTGCTGACAAGAGTCGCGCCGCCCAATTTACTGTTTATATCATGGTATATGGACACATTTATCTGTTTTGTAGTAAATGCCTACTATTTTCTGTGTGCTTAAGCAAAGCAAGAATTTCATTGTCCTATACAGGGACACATGACAATAAACTCACTTGAACTTGAACTTGAAGGACACCAGCTTAATCAACGACCAGTCTCACCCCTCTCGTTGCCTCTTCTCCCCTCTCCCATCAGGCAAGACGTACAGAAGTGTGAAAACGTGCACACCTCCAGATTCAGGGACAGTTTCTTCCCAGCTGGTGTCAGGCAACTGAACCATCCTATTACCAACTAGAGAGCGATCCTGACCCACCATCCACCAGATTGGAGACGCTCAGACCATCTATAATCTGATTTCACTTGACTTTATCTTGCACTAAACGTTATCCTCTTTATCCCACATCTGTACTTTGTTGACGCTTTATTATAATCATAGTCATACTGCGTGGAAACACGCCCTTTGGCCCAATCTGCCCACAACAACCAACATGTCCCATCTACACTAGGCCCACCTGCCCGCATTTGGCACATATCCCTCTATCCTGTTCTATCCATGTACCTGTCTAAATGTTGCTTAAACAATATGATAGTACCCCTCATGTATGTGTATAGTATTTTGGCTGACTGGATAGCACTCAACAAAAAACGCTTTTCTCTGCATCATGGTACACGTGACAACAATGAACTAAGCTTAACGTTGTCAATTCCAAGAAGTCATGTTGCCGAATTCTCTTGCGAGCTTCTATAAGTGTACATTGATTACCCTGGCCACACTCCCATCTTGCTGCTACCACTGAGAAGAAGGTGCAGGAGCCTGAGATCCATGAACTCCAGGTTCAAGAACAGCATCTTCCCAGCAACAGGCTGTTGAACCACACTGCACAACCCTATACCACAACTTGACCTCAGCACCACACTACGAAGGACTTTGTTTAGTTTACGCTATGTACTTTAGCTTGCATTGTTATGGTCTGGTTACCAAGTATCAGTCTTTAAACTTTAGAGAATCAGCATGGAAACAGGCCCTTCTGCCCATCGAGTCGGTGCCAACCAGTGATCACCCCGTACACTAGTTCCATCCTACACACTGGGTACAATTTACAATTTACAGAAGCCAATTAACCTACAAACATGCACGTCTTTGGACTAGGGGAAGAAACAGGAGCACCCAGAGAACACCCACGTGGTCACAGGGAGAACGTACAAGCTCTGTACAGACAAGCACCAGTAGTCAGGATGGAACCCAGGTCTCTGGCGCTGTAAGGCAGCAACTGTACTGCTGCGCTACTGTGCTGCTATTTTGCGACCTATTAAATGCCCAGTGAGGATCTCTACAAACCCAGCCGTATTTCAATTACCGGTCCATTATGAAGAGTGGTGATCAGGGCAGGACGCTAATTTGACATGGCACTCTAGTGAGGTGATATCAATTAACCCCAGCACTGATGGAGGCGAGATGGTGGTATTCTGGAGATGAGCCAAGCTCATTTGTTGACAGTCTTGCTGAGTGTCCGGAATCAAGATGAAGAGGAAAGCGTCAAGAGAGGATTGCTCAGCAATGTGGAGATTGCATGAGTTGATTCTGCAGTAGGTATTGGCTGGTGCAAAACATCTGAGAACTAGATATCCAAAGTGCAGCGTAATACTGACTAAAACTTACGGTGGAACAGGAAGTCAAAGAAATGACCGAGAAAAGAGAGACTCAAACAGGACAAAGCACCGAGTAGTGGATGTTGCCCACTCCATCGTACAGATCAGCTTCCTAACCATCGACCCCCATCTGTGCTTCATGACCCCTCAGGAAAGCCAAAAACATATAATCGAAGGTGGCCCAGTGGCGCAGCAGTAGTGTTGCTGCCTTACAGCGCCAATAATACAGGTTCGATCCTAACCACGGGTGCCGTCTGCACGGAGTTTGTACGTTCTCCCCATGACGACGTGTGTTTTCTCTGGGTGCGCTGGTTTCACAAGTTCACAAGTTATAGGAGTAGAATCAGGCCATTCGACCCGTCAAATCTACTCCGCCATTCAATCATGGTTGATCGCTGCCCCATAATCCCAATTTTCCTGCAATTTCCCCATAACCCTTGACACCTGTTCTTATAGAGAATTTGTCTATCTCTGCCTTAAAAGTATCCACTGACTTGCCCTCCACAACACCAAAACTGCACACAATACTCCAGGTGTGGCCTCACTAGGGCCCTATACAACTGCAGAAGGACCTCTTTGCTCCTTTACTCAACTCCTCTTGTTATAAAGGCCAACATATTATTCACTCTCTTCACTGCCTGCTGTACCTGCATGCTTACTTTCATTGACTGATGAACAAGGACCCCCAGATACCGTTGTACTTTCCCTTTTCCGAACTTGATACCATTTAGATAGTAATCTGCCTTCCTGTTTTTGCTCCCAAAGTGGATAACCTCACATTTATTCACATTAAACTGCATCTGCCATGCATCTGCCCACTCACCCAACCTGTCCAAGTCACCCTGCATTCTCATAGCATCCTCCTTACAGTTGACACTGCCACCCAGCTTTGTGTCATCTGCAAATTTGCTAATGTATCTTTGAATCCCTTCATCTAAATCATTGATGTATATTGTAAATAGCTGCGGTCCCAGTACCGAGCCTTGCGGTACCCCACTAGTCACTGCCTGCCATTCTGAAAGGGACCCGTTAATCCCTACTCTTTGTTTCCTGTCTTCCAACCAATTTTCTGTCCATGTCAGCACTCTACCCCCAATACCAAGTGCCCTAATTTTGCCCACTAATCTTCTATGTGGAACCTTATCAAATGGTTTCTGAAAGTCCAGCTACACTACATCCATTGGCTCTCCTTTGTCCATTTTCCTAGTTACATCGTCAAAAAATTCCAGAAGAATATTCCAGAGTCTTTTAATAGTATAGGGATAAAGTCCAATAAAGTCACCTTGCTGTTTTTTTGGCCTGAATGGATGATCTTCAACACAGAATGTAGATCAGTGCAGCATACGAATATGCCCTTCAGCCCACAATGTCTGTACAGAATATGATGCCAAGACCATCTGTTATCCACCTAAACGTAATCCACATCCCTCCATTCCCTGCATATCCATGTTCTTATCCAAACGCCTGTTAAATGGCAGTATTGTATCTGCCTCAACCACTACCTCCAGCAGTGCTTTCCAAGGGTGGTCATTCAATGTCTTTGAGGGTTATGCCAACAAACACACAGATCAAATACATCCTAGTATTCAAAATGATGCAGCTATCACCGATAAACTTTAGACTGTCTTTGGTTGCATAAAGTACTATGGACTTCTTTGCACTAGCATTGGTGTTATTAACTTAACGGGAACTCCAATGTCGCGGAAGGTTCGGCCAGCCCCGACGCGAGGTTCAATCATCCGGCGCGGGGGAGCTGACATCCCCCGATGCAGGAGCAGATCGTTTCGACGTGGAGGGCACACCGCCGGTTACGGGAGTCAAGATCATCCCGTCAACGGAGGGCTCGAGGCCCCTGACCACGGGAGACCAAAGGGAAGAGATTGAACTTTTTTTTGCCTTTCATCACAGAGAGGAAGTGGAGGAGTCACTGTGATGGATGAACTTAAAGAAAGGTAACTTTGAGGGTATGAGACGTGAATTGGCCAAGATAGACTGGCGATTGATTCTTAATGGGTTGACGGTGGATATGCAATGGAAGGCATTTAAAGACTGCATGGATGAACTACAACAATTGTTCATCCCAGTTTGGCAAAAAAATAAATCAGGGATGGTAGTGCATCCGTGGATAACAAGGGAAATCAGGGATAGTATCCAAACAAAAGATGAAGCGTACAAATTAGCCAGAAAAAGCAGCCTACCAGAGGACTGGGAGAAATTCAGAGACCAGCAGAGGAGGACAAAGGGCTTAATTAGGAAAGGGAAAATAGATTATGAAAGAAAACTGACAGGGAACATAAAAACTGACCGCAAAAGCTTTTATAGATATGTGAAGAGAAAAAGATTAGTTAAAACAAATGTAGGTCCCTTGCAGTCAGAAACGGGTGAATTGATCATGGGGAACAAGGACATGGCAGACCAATTGAATAACTACTTTGGTTCTGTCTTCACTAAGGAAGACATAAAAAATCTGCCGGAAATAGCAGGGGACCGGGGGTCAAATGAGATGGAGGAACTGAGTGAAATCCAGGTTAGCCGGGAAGTGGTGTTAGGTAAATTGAATGGATGAAAGGCCGAAAAATCCCCAGGGCCAGATAGGCTGCATCCTAGAGTACTTAAGGAAGTAGTCCCAGAAATAGTGGATGCATTAGTGATAATTTTTCAAAACTCTTTAGATTCTGGAGTAGTTCCTGAGGATTGGAGGGTAGCTAATGTAACACCACTTTATAAAAAGGGAGGGGAGAGAAAACGGGGAATTACAGACCAGTTAGTCTAACGTCGGTAGTGGGGAAACTGCTAGAATCAGTTATTAAAGATGGGATAGCAGCACATTTGGAAAGTGGTGAAATAATTGGACAAAGTCAGCATGGATTTATGAAGGGTAAATCATGTCTGACGAATCTTATAGAATTTTTCGAGGATGTAACTAGTAGAGTGGATAAGGGAGACCCAGTGGATGTGTTATATCTGGACTTTCAGAAGGCATTCGACTAGGTTCCACATAAGAGATTAGTATACAAACTTAAAGCACACGGTATTGGGGGTTCAGTATTGATGTGGACAGAGACTGGTTGGCAGACAGGAAGCAAAGAGTAGGAGTAAACGGGTCCTTTTCAGAATGGCAGGCAGTGACTAGTGGAGTACCGCAAGGCTCAGTTCTGGGACTCCAGCTATTTATGATATTTATTAATGATTTGGACGAGGGAATTGAATGCAACATCTCCAAGTTTGTGGATGACACGAAGCTGGGGGGCAGTGTTAGCTGTGAGGAGGATGCTAGGAGGCTGCAAGGTGACTTGGATAGGCTGGGTGAGTGGGCAAATGCATGGCAGATGCAGTGTAATGTGGATAAATGTGAAGTTATCCACTTTGGTGGCAAAAACAGGAAAGTAGATTATTATCTGAATGGTGGCTGATTAGGAAAGGGGGAGATGCAACGAGACCTGGGTGTCATGGTACATCAGTCATTAAAAGTAGGCATGCAGGTGCAGCAGGCAGTGAAGAAGGCGAATGGTATGTTAGCATTCATAGCAAAAGGATTTGAGTATAGGAGCAGGGAGGTTCTACTGCAGTTGTACAGGGTCTTGGTGAGACCACACCTGGAGTATTGCGTACAGTTTTGGTCTCCTATTCTGAGGAAAGACATTCTTGCCATAGAGAGAGTACAGAGAAGGTTCACCAGACTGATTCCTGGGATGTCAGGACTTTCATATGAAGAAAGACTGGATAGACTATGTTTGTACTCGCTAGAATTTAGAAGATTAAGGGGGGATCTTATAGAAACTTACAAAATTCTTAAGGGGTTGGACAGGCTAGATGCAGGAAGATTGTTCCCGATGTTGGGGAAGTCCAGAACAAGGGGTCACAGTTTAAGGATAAGGGGGATATCTTTTAGGACCGAGATGAGGAAAACTTTTTTCACACAGAGAGTGGTGAATCTCTGGAATTCTCTGCCGCAGAAGGTAGTTGAGGCCAGTTCATTGGCTATATTTAAGAGGGAGTTAGATGTGGCCCTTGTGGCTAAAGGGATCAGGGGGTATGGAGAGAAGGCAGGTACAGGATACTGAGTTGGATGATCAGCCATGATCATATTGAATGGCGGTGCAGGCTCGAAGGGCCGAATGGCCTACTCCTGCACCTATTTTCTATGTTTCTATGTTTATGTTAAAATGTGTTTTGTGTGTTCCGTTACTTTTTATTTGTGTGACTGACTTGGCAAATGAAATTCCTCGTATGTTGCAAAACATACTTGGCTAATAAAGTATTACTGCGATTGTGATTGTGATTATTTTTTGTTTATTATATATTATCTACGTATATTGTGTTTGCAGGCATATTGTGCTGTTGCAAGTAAGAATGTAATTGTTCTGTTGTCGGTACATATTGCAACATATTGCAACATTGCAACAATGGTACATAAACACTCGTGACTCATAGTCATAGAATCAAAGACAGCTTGAAAACAGGCCTTTTAACCGTACTTGCCCATGCCAACCAAATGCCCTATCTCCACTCGTCCCACCTGCCTGCAACGGGTGAGTGGTGGAAACGGGTTGCGTTGGGGAAACGGGTAAGTGGTGTAATATTGCGTTGGGGAAACGGGGCCCAACGGGGTCAGGGGGGTAAGGAGGGGAGAGGGATTATGGAGGGTGGGAGGGAATGACTGAAGTTAGGGGATGACTGAGGGTAGGGGAAAGGAGAGGGAAGGGGGAGGTGAAGGAGGGAGTGGAGGAGGGGAGGAGGTGAGGGGCAAGAAGAGGGAGGGTGAAGAGAAGGGGGAGGGAGTGTTGGGGGATGATGGGAAATGAGCCGCGCCTGCGCAGTTGGGGCTTATGGGTGAGTGGTGAAATATTGCGTTGGGCGAACAGGTTACGTTGAGGGAACGGGTGATGGGAGAGATTGCCTCCGGGGTGCACGCCGACGCCACTTTCGGGGACCAGCCCTCCCGTGTGATGCCGCGCCCTCCTGCGTTGGGGGACACGGCCGAACGGGTCCCACTTGGTCTAGTATCCCTCTAAACATTCCCTATCCATGTACCTGTCTAAATGTTTCTCAAACGTGGTCGTTTCTGCCTCAACCATCTCCTCCGGCAGCTTATTCCATAATCCCACCACTCTTTGACTTGATAAAAATAGGAATGGGACCTCCCTCTCAACATGTGTAGGAAGGGACTGCAGATGCTGGTTTATACAGAAGATAGATGCAGAAGTAACACAGTGGGTCAGGCAGCATCTCTGGAGAAAAGGTGGGGCGGGGGGGGGGGTTGGAAACTGAGGGGAGAAAAGGTCAGAAAAAAACAGGGCCGACAACAGATAACCTCAGGTAGGATGCAGTACATAGTGACCTCAGGAAAGGTGGAGTACATGATGACCTCTTCCCTCGCCAACAGTGGGCTGTAATTGGACTACACCCTTCCTGAGGTCATCTGTTACCAGCCCTGACTTGTTCTGACCTTTCTTCGCTTCCAATTCCCCTCTTCCTCCACACGTCTGAAGAAGGGATCAGACCCTTAACGTCACCTATTCCTTCTCTCCAAGAGATGCTGCCTGACTCACTGAGTTACTCCAGCATTTTGTGTGTCTCTCTCTCTCTCTCTCTCAACGTCACACGTTGCGATAATCTTTTTGCAACTCTCGTTTCCTGGCTTTCAATTATCTCAGCGTGGCTCAGTGTCAGGAGAGCTCTGGTCGGAGACACCAGCTAATTCTACGGATTATCCAGTAAAGGAAAAAAAGGATCAAAAGGGGGAGGGGAATAATCGATCCAGAGCATTAAAGGTCGCAGCGCTGCAGAGTAGCAGAGGTGTCAACAAAAGCAGAGCCAGCGCCAATTCTGAATGCATACCAAGAAATCTGAAGAAACAAAATTGTGAACAAGGTCCATGTTCTTTTCCACGCTGGGGCAATCTTGTGCTCGAGACACAATGGCACCTGCTTGCAAGCAAAGTAAATTTCCTTCGTTACTAATAAAATCATATAGTGATTGAGGAATAACAAAGGAAAATGCACTTTTCAATGAATAACACGGGGAGCAGACAGTCTGGAGCCTGCACACACATAATTACAAGGGGCTTGGGCAAGACAGCACACGCTCCCCACAGTGAGCTCAGTGCTAATCGATACAATTAATAAGCTAACGCAAAATTAATGCCAGCAAGTTCCAGCCTCGGTGGAGACAATACTGGACAAAGATTATTCAGTGTCAATGGAGCCTGCAGATAACAAAGGTTGCTCCTGTGGATCACTGGCCGTTGGACACTAATGGAGACGGACTGCATGCGATGGGCATGGGCTCAACCGGAACTATGCAATTCAGTTCATCTGTTCATTCAGACTGTATGGTTTGCCAAGTCTACAGTTGGTCTGCACTATGCTGAGTTTCAACAGGATAAGATGAATGAGACATTCCACCAAAGGGGAGGCACGGTGGAGCAATGGTAGAGTCGCTGCCTCACAGCAACAGTGACCCGGCTTTGAACCTGACCACTGGCGCTGTCTGTGCGGAGTTTGTACGTTCTGCCCGTGACCGCGTGGGTTTTCGCCGGGTGCTCCGGTTTCCACCCACACTACAAAGACGTGCAGGTTTGTAGGTTAATGGGCTTTGGTAAAAGCTATAAATTGTCCCTCGCGTGTGTAGGATAGTGTTCGTGTACGGGCTGACCGCTGGTCGGCATGCACTCGATGGGCCAAAGGGCCTGTTTCCACGTTGCATCTTTAAACTAAACTAAAATATTTTCCCACAGGTGCATCGAACATAGAACAGCACAGCACAGGAACGGGGCCCTCCAGCCCACAATCTTTGTGCTGAACATGATGCCTCGTTAAACTGATCTCATCTGCCTGTACATGATCCATATCCCGACGTTCCCTGCACTTCCACATGTCTGTAAATGCCTCTTAAACACCACTATCGTTTCTGCTTCCACCACCACCCCTGCATGCCCTGCGTATCGTCATTAAACTTCCCCCTCTCATCTTATAGCCACGCCCTATAAAGTTGGACATTTCCACCCTGGGTAATCAGTCTGAATGTCTACCCTATCTATGCCGCTCATAATTAAATGTACTTCCACCAATTCTCTCATCAACCTCAGAGCTCCAGAGAGAACGTCTATCCAACCTCTCCATGCAGCTGAAACCCTCTAATCCAGGCAGCATCTGGTAAACTTCCTCTGCACCCTCAACCAAAGCCGCCACATCCTTCCTGTAAGGGGTCAACCACGCAATACTCCAAAAATGGCCCAACAAAAGTCCTCTAGAAATGTTTCATGACTTCCTGACTCTTACATTCAATGCACCTAGCAAAGAAGGCAAGCTTACCATATGCCTTCTTTGGTCAGGGCGGGGAGTGGGGGAACTGGGTGGGGAATGATTGGGCATTTTGGGGAATGGATGGACAGGATGGGTAGTGGGTGGATGGTGGGGAATGGGTGGGAAGTGAGTGAGAGTGGGGAATGGGTGGACAGGGTGGGGAATTGGAGGACAGTGGGGAATGGGAGGAGAGGATAGGGAATAGTACCAGGACTCCCTCCTTTGGGGTTGGAGGGGGGGGGGTGTGGTCTTACCATCCACACCCTGAGGGTCGGTTGCGGGAGGTGCCTCCAGGGGCATGAAGGCTGAATCCGCCTGAACGAGGAGAGGGACGACAGTTCGCGGGACGGAGGCGATGGCTGCAACGAGCCTTTATGGCCAACCGCAGCTGGGACTGTGAATGTGGTACCAAAATCTGGCAGCTCTTGCATATGGACTCAGCGGGCTGCTTCTATCCATTCTGTACTTAATTGGGGATTGTACTTAGGTACGGCAATAATCTTGCATGCAAAAAAAGCATGTCACTGTACCTTGGTACATGTGATAATGAAGAACCGTTAAACCAGAATTGCCGCAGCTACAAAAATACCGGCTTTAACGTTTTAGCCCACAATGATGCAGAATTTGCAGCTTCAATGACCTTGCATTCAAGATCATTGATCTATACATGTGTGGAAGCTAATATGCATGAGACACAAAAAGCTGGAGTAACTCAGCCGGACAGGCAGCATCTCTGGAGAGAGGGAAAGGGTAATGTTTCGGGTCGAGACCCTTCTTCAGACAGGTTCGGGATCCTAATATATATTAGGATTGGTTATTAACATAGAAACATATATCTTCAATTGGTCACTAATCCCTATTAGAATACACTAGGATAGGTGATATCTGCTATTGGTCACTAATATATATGAGAAGGTATTAAGTTTGTATTGGCTATTAACAGTGGCAACAGTGGGAAGCAGGCCCGACTCTCCCACCACGGACCAGCCTCGGAGTGGGACTTGCCCGGTAGGCCCGGCTTGCATGCTGTGGTGTCCAGCAGGGACTGGGAACCCCCCCCCCCCCCAAAGGCTCGTCGGAGCCCTTCTGAAGGCCTGCGGTCAGTTGGACCTTGCCCAAAGGCTCGGCAGCCAACGGGATTGGGATCTGCCCGAAGGCCGGGAGGGAGCCGGCGGAGACGTTGCACGCGAAGAGCAAGGAGCGGTAGGAGGGTGAACCGGGGTAATGCCTCTGTACCTTGGCTCCTTCAAGGTCTCCAGCTCCTGCAGGAGGTGACCTCGGGACACAAAGATGGTCCGGTGAGGGGAGGAGAGGGATGTGGGTCCACGGGAACTGTTCCGGTACATCGAAGGTGCGGGCCGACCGGACTCTGAAAAACAGCTCCACAGATGGCCGTACCCACATGTGTAATATATGCAAAAATAATTTTAGAGTGCAGTTGCATACGTGACAAATGAAGCACTATTGACTATTGACCACTATTCAGATTGGTAATTCTATATGTCACTTAGAAAGTGGGTAGCGCACAAGAATCCAATTGATTAAAAGTCTATCAAAGTTGTCATTCGTCCAGTTGAATCTGGAACAGTGTGGTATTTGTGACTGCTGCTCTCCTCATGCACAATAAATAATGTGCGCCTGGAAAAGAGTGCATGTTGTCAGAGTCCTATATTATTCAGCGGCGACACATGGACATCCCCTGCTGGGAATGCTGACACTGCACGATACAATCGTCAGTGGGAACCCAAGCGTGAGAGAAGTGAAAATGAGACAGCAATTCATTCCCTTCCATTTTACGCAGTCAAACCAACTCAAATATGATCGGATACATCCATGAAGGGTCTCGACCCGAAACGGCACCTATTCCTTTTCTCTAGAGATGCTGCCTGTCCTGCTGAGCTACTCCAGGATTTTGTGTCTTAAATCTTCACTTTAAACCTGCAATTCTGTCCTACATGTTTTTTCACACAGAGAGTGGTGAATCTCTGGAACTCCCTGCCACAGAGAGTAGTCGAGACCAGTTCATTGGCTATATTTAAGAGGGAGTTAGATGTGGCCCTTGTGGCTAAAGGGATCAGGGGGTATGGAGAGAAGGCAGGTACAGGATACTGAGTTGGATGATCAGCCATGATCATATTGAATGGCGGTGCAGGCTCGAAGGGCCGAATGGCCTACTCCTGCACCTAATTTCTATGTTTCTATGTTTCTATATTGCTTCATATTTAGGTTTATTTACGTTTGAGAAAAGCTTTTAGATTTTAGACAATTAAAAGCTTTTAGACTTTAGAGATACAGAGTGGAAACAGGCTCATCGGCCGACCGAGTCTGTCGACCAGCGATCGCCCCGTACACTAGCACTGTCTTACACACCAGGGACAATTTACTTTTTTTTTGCACCAAAGCCAGTTAACCTACAAAACCTGTACATTTTTGGGAGGAGATTGGAGCACCCGGAGCAAACCCATGCGGTCACAGGGAGAACGTACAAACTCTGTGCAAACAGCAACACTCATAATCAGGATCAAACCCGGGTCTCCGGTGCAGTGAGGCAGAAACTCTACCGCTGTGCCACCGTGCCCCCCCCCCCCCCCCCCCCCCCCCCACTTTTGTTTGTGTGCTGCAAACCAAATCAGATCATACTATACTTGAAAGAATCAAGCCAAACACATGCACAGTAGGTAGCGTGAAGAGGAAAATACCTGAACGCTGAATAAAGTTTCTCAGCATTGTAGCGTAAAAGTTCCAGAGAGAAAAAATAATCATAGTCATAGTCATAGAGTGCTACAGGGTGGAAACAGGTCCTTTGGTCTTCCATAATCCCTTCGGCCTAACTTGCCCACATCCATGTCCCAGCTTCACTAGTCCCACCGCCCTGCGTTCGGCCCATATCACTCCAAACCTGTCCTGTCCATGTCCATGTCTAAATGTTTCTTAAATGTTGGGATAGTCCCTGCTTTGGTCCCTTACATCAAAAGTCTGCTTATCCACCAGACCACCTCCAGGTCCTTCGGATCGGCCGACTTGGGGTTACTGAACATCCCGCGGTCTAGGCATAAGCTCAGGGGCGACCGTGCCTTTGCGGTTGCAGCTCCTAGACTGTGGAACAGCATCCCTCTTCCTATCAGAACTGCCCCCTCCATCGACTCTTTTAAGTCGAGACTTAAAACTCATCTTTACTCTCAAGCCTTTCTTGACGTCCTCTGAGGGAGGGCTATATGTATGTATTTATGTATGTGCTTCATCTATGAACCACTGTTGTATAACGTTAGTACCTCCACCAATGTAAAGCACTTTGGTCAACGAGAGTTGTTTTTTAAATGTGCTTTAGAAATAAAAGTGACTTGACTTGACTGCTTCAACTACCGCCTCTGGCAGGTAGTTATGCAGCAATATTATAAAAGGCACAAAGTGGCTGGAGTAGTGATTATGCTGGTGGCCTTGCCAAGGCAGCGTGAAATGTAGATGGAATCAATGGAAGGGACATTGGTTTGAGTGATGGTCAGGGCTACATCCACAACATCCTGCAATTTCTTGCGGTCTTGGACAGAGCTGTTCCCAAACCATGCTGTGATATAACCCATTAAAATGCTCTCTATGTCCGTGACCTAGGCTATCAAGGTGAACGCACAAATGAATCTTTTATGTTTGCAAGGGGTGGAAAAATCGGTGCTGTTGACTGCTCATGATTATATATCTTCCCATATTTCTATTTCACAGATAGGTTGGGAGACCATTAATATTCAAGTGTGGTCCGATGAGAAATTTAATGCAAGTCCCAGTGATGGAAAGAAGTGATCCATGGCAGGAAAGAAGTGATGGTCTGTTCATCTCAGGTATTTACAAGGAGCAACATTTATTATTTGAATGAAAGTCAATATTCGTGTGCTGTTTGTGACCGCCATTGTAACTCTGGATAAGAATCTATTATGTCTAATAAAGAAGAAATATTTCAAATTTCAATCTAAAACTCAACACCGAACAATCAGTTGGCCAAGTTGCAATCCATCGCCCATCTGCCACCTTTATCTTGAATAAGAATGATTTGAATGACTGTGGGAAATTTGCATTAAAATCGGAAGGAAGTATGAAGACAGCAAAATGTAATTATTAACTGAAGTATTGTTGGGCCTCTTCTTGATTCGTTAATCAAGCATTCTGCAACGTTGATCAGGCCACTTTGCGTTCCTTATCAAAGTGCATGTGGAACCTTGGTGGCGTAGCTGGTGGAGCTTCATCCAACACCGCAAGAGATTGCAGAGAGTTGCAGACGCAGCTCAGACCATCACACAAACCAATCTCTCTTCCTTTAACTCCATCTATGCTTCACGCTGCCTCAGCAAGGCTACCAGCATAATCGGCCAGTCTACCCCCAGACACTCTCTCTTCTCTCCTCTCCCATCAGGCAAGAGTTACAGAAGTGCGAAAACGCACACCTCTAGATTCAGGGACAATTTCTTCCCAGCTGTTATCAGGCAACAGATCCATGTTATCACCAACTAGAGAGCGGTCCTGACCTCCCATCAACCTCGTTGGAGACCCTTGGGTTATCTTTAATCAGACCTTACTGGACTGCATCTTGCAGTAAATACTAAACGTTAGTGATCAGCCTGAAGAAAGTCCCAAACACAAAATGTTGCCCGTTGGGTGGGGGCCGCTGAGAATGAAGAGTAGACCTAGCGTGGGGAGGGGGAGTGAAGAAGTACCAACATGACTCTGATGGGTACGTTTGTAACTTTGTCTGTGCCACAAACATGGTGACTCTTTTGTGTACGATATGCAAAATAATATGCAAAAACAAAGAATGTTACTGCACCTCGGTACATATGACAATAAAGTATCATCAGATGCTGCCTCACCCGCTGAGTTTCTCCAGCATTTCTGTCTACCTTCGATTTTTCCATCATCAGCAGTTCTTTCTTAAACATAAAGTATCATCGAATCATTGTTTTTTCCATTCTAACTATGGCTTGGCTATCATACAGTCACACAGCGACACAGCATGGAAAAAGACCCTTCGGCCCACCTCGTGCATGCCGACAATGTTGGCTCACTGGGCTAGCCCCAAATGCAAGCTGCAATTGACCTATGGCCCTCTAAATTCTTCATAAAACAAACATCTTCTCAAATGTCTTAGAAAACTCATAATTGTAACAGGTTCTGAAGCTTCCTCTGGCAGCTCATGCCGTATCTCTTCCGTCCTGTGAATGAGGAAGTTGCCTCTGAGTTCTCTTTCAAATCTCTCCCCTCTCACTGTAAGCCAATGCCCTCCAGTTAGTTTTCAGTTCAGAGATACAGCGCGGAAACAGGCCCTTCGACCGACCGACTCCACTTCGATCAGCGATCCCCGCACGTTAACACTATCCTACACACACTAGGGACAATTTGCACTCATACCAAGCCAATTAACCTACTAATCTGTTCATCTTTGGAGTGTGGGAGGAAACCAAAGATCTCGGAGAAAACCCACGCAGTCACTGTGAGAACATACAAACAGCACCCGTAGACAGGATCAAACCCAGTCGCTGGCGCTGTAAGGCAGCAACTCTACCGCTGTGTCACCCTGCTGCCCAGTACACAACGTTTTAGAATCTTCTACATTGGGTAAAAGACTATGAGCATTTACTTCTTCCACACCGCTCGTACACTTCGATAAGGTCACTCCTCAGCCTCCTAAACTCCAAAGAAAGATGTCCAAGCCTATCCAACCTCTCCCAATAACTCAAGTCTGCTGCTATTCATACTAATTCTTAAAGCATCATGTAAGCCTATCTGGCCAGTTTATATCATGACCCCAGTGTCTACCATGGCAGAAGATAAACACAAAGTGGCGGAGAAGCTCAGCGGGTCAGGCAGCATCTCTAGAGAAAAAAGATGGATGACGTTTCAGGTTGGGACCCTTCTTCAGATTGAAAGTAGCGGGAAGAGAACTGCCAGACCAGAGCAGAGTCGGTAACAGATGGCCAAGGAAGGGTGGAGCCCATAATGGTCCATAGTTGGCTGGGGCATAGGTGATGACGAAGGGATACAAGGATGTGAACAATGGAACTAGTAGGATGACGAGGGAGTTGGGGGGGGGGGGGGAATGCAGGGGTTACTTCAGATTAGAGAAAGCAACCTTCATACTGCTGGGTTGTGAACTGCCCAAGCAGAACATGAGGTGCTGTTTCTCCAATAGAGGTGTTGCTTCACTCTGACAGTGGAGGAGGCCCAGGACAGAAAGGGGTCAGTTTGGGAATGGGAAAGGAAGTTATGGTTTGCTATGGCAGGCCACACTGACTGCACGCCAAATATCCACAGGGTTCTGTGGGCTCTTGTCCCAAGCTTATAAAACGCAATTGAAAATAAACAACATTGCAGTCATTATTTTGCATAGACGGCAGAAGTAGAATTTCAAAAATAAGCACAGTTGACGGGAGACAGAATTTGTTTGACATTGCTAACAATATTCAGTGTCTCGACATAGGAAATCCAGTTAGAAACCCTTGGAATCTGGGGCGTGAGGGGTGGGGGGAGGGGTATAGCTCAGTGGTAGAGCATTTGACTGCAGATCCCTGATGCAAGAGGTGCCTAGTACAAATCTGGGTGCCCCCTTCAAAATGTATAATTTCCCCCAAAATGACCAGGGCAATGATATGTGATGCAAACTGGGCAGATGAATGGTTTTAGGGCGGCACGGTGGCGCTGCAGTAGAGTTGCTACTTTACAGCGCCAGAGACCCGGGTTCGATCCTGACTACGGGTGCTGTCAGTGTGGAGTTTGTACGTTCTCCCTGCGTGGGGTTTTATTTTGGGTGTTCCGGTTTCCTCCCACACTCCAAAGATGTGCAGGTCTGTAGGTTAATTGACTTCGGTAAATAATGGTAAATTGTCCCTAGTGTGTAGGATAGTGTTGGTATAAGGGGTGATCGTTGGTTGGTGCGGACTCGGTGGGATGAAGAGTCTGTTTCTGCGCTGTATCTCGTCTAAATAGACGATGATCTACATTTTCAATGCACCTCACAAGTCTAAAGAATCATTCACGGAACTTTAAAGGTCTGTGAACCCCAGATGAAAAGATAGTCTAGAAGGAGCAGTTTACAAAAAAGAGAAGATTTACTCCTTAAAGACAGACACAAAAAGCTGGAGTAATTCAATGGGTCAGTCAGCATCTCTGGAGAAAAGGAATAGGTGAGGTTTTGGTTCGAGGCCCTTCATGAGAGTCAGGGGAGGGGGAAACTAGAGGTGAGAATCAGGGGAGGGGGAAACTAGAGGTATGGGAAGACACAGAACAAACCATTGGTGACTCAGGTTAGGTGGTGCCCACATGTATTACTTGTTTACTGCTTCTCCCCGGCAGTGGAGATAACAGGACTTCTTGCAGGCCGCGATGAGAGCATTTTGTGACTGTTACTGCAAATAATTAATGAAATGTGTGGTATTATTGTAGGATGGCAGCAGTGGGCTTGAATTATTTATCGCTGGGATCATTTCACCAAGGAAATGTATGAAGTGAGTTTGACATTTCTCAAAGTGAATGTGTAATTGCCAGGCTAATGGAAATAGCATTTAGAAGCATTTATATTTTAAGTGCAAGCTTGTACTATTTGGAACACAGCACAAATAACAGGGCTTCCTATTAAGTCAATGGCTCAACCCTAATGTATCAGTTACTGCATACAGCCACACAGCATGGAAACAGGCCCTTCGGCCCAACTTGTCCATGCCGACCAAGATGCCCCCTTCAATGCTCATCCCACCTGCTCACGTTTGGCCCCTATCCCTCTTAGCCTTTCCTATCCACATATTTGTCCAAATGTCTTTTAAATGTTGTTATAGTGTTTGTATAGTGCATATTGAATTTACTTTGCTCAGCATGACATTGGAGGCCCCTTGGCCTGTTGAATCCATGCAAGCTCACATCAGTCCAACTCCCCCTCAACTTATTCCCCTCTCGCCTGGCAATTTATTCTCTCTCACAAACTCATCATTGATTCCACTGCCCCCCCATCTACACCAGGGGAAAAGTACAGTTATTGTTTAGGGATACAGCACGGAAACAGGCCCTTCGGCGCACCAAGCCCATGCCGACCAGCGATCACCCCAGACACTAGCACTATCCTACACACTAGGGACAATTTACAATGTTACTGAGTCTACAAACTCCTATGTCTTTCGATGGTGTGAGGAAACTGGAGCACCTGGAGAAAACCCACGTGGTCAGGCAGCACCCGTACTCAGGATCGAACCTTGGTATCGGGTGCTGTACGGCAGCAACTCTACCACTGCATCACTGTTCCACCCCTTAAACAGCCACCCCCATTCATCACTAGGTTTGATTCGGCTGATCTGGCTGGCTAGGCGGGTGTCCCCCTTCCCTGGGGTGTCACAGTGGCGCAGCAGGTAGAGCTGCTGCCTCACAGCGCCAAAGACCGGGTTTGATCCTGACCTTGGGCGCTGTCTGTGTGGAGTTTGCACGATCTCCCTGTGACTGCTGATTTTTTCCGGGTGCTCCAGTTTCCTCCCACACGTCAAAGACATGCTTGTTTGTAGTTTAATTGACCCCTGTGAATAGTCCCTGGTGTGTAGGATAGAACTAGTGTACGGGTGATTGTTGGTCGGCATGGATTCGGGGTATCAAAGGGCCTGTTTCTACACTCTATCTCTAAACTAAACTAAACTAAACTAAAATCTAAACTTGAAACTAAACTAAATTAACTTCTCCTGGTGTAAAGGACCAACACGTGCCTACTTGTCCATTTGGATGCCATCACACCCAAATGAAGGAACAGTGCTTAAATGATGTGCAGGGACTCAGCACCATGTTCATAATTTAGCACCAGAAGTCCATGGAAAAGCTATGATTTGACCATCTGTTTCAGAGAGATGGTGATCTTCATGAATGGAAGCTGTGGCCTCAGACACACTCCACTTTAAGTGGGAGCTTGTAGCCAAGGGCAAACTAACTATAATCTGAAGAAAATGTATAGGAAGGAACTGCAGGTGTTGGTTTAAATCAAAGGTAGACACAAAAAGCTGGAGTAACTCAGCGGGACAGGCAGCATCTCTGGAGAGAAGGAATGGGTGACGTTTTGGGTCGAGACCCTTCTTCAGACTCAACCTGAAGACGGGTCTCGACTCGAAACGTCACCTAGGTGCAGGAGTAGGCCATTCAGCCCTTTGAGCCAGCACCGCCATTCAATGTGATCATGGCTGATCATCCCCAAACAGTACCCTGTTCCTGCCTTCTCCCCATATCCCCTGACTCCGCTATTTTTAAGAGCCCTAGCTAGCTCTCTCTTGAAAGTATCCAGAGAACCGGCCTCCACCGCCCTCTGAGACAGAGAATTCCACATCACAACTCTCTGTGTGAAAAGTGTTTCCTCGTCTTCGTTCTAAATGGCTTACCCCTTATTCCGAAACTGTGGCCGCTGGTTATCAGATAATCAAATTATCTGATTTAATTGAAAACACGTTTATCATTGTATCTTGTTGGTACAAGTGACAATGATAAACCACTGTCAATTTTACACTTTACCCAGTTTTTATACAATTGGCCTTAATCGAGAGAAAAAGTAAGAGAGGGGTTGAACAAGTAATGAATTCACCAGTCTAATGCAAGTGCAGAATTTACAGCCTAGCTCGAGGAATGACACTGCGGAATGAATATTGAATTCTCTAACTTCAAGTAACCCTTTCCATCCCTCCCCCATCCAAGTTGTACCAGCTTCAAAGTCATCTTGTTGAGTCCCATTGTCTGTAACTTGTTTTCACCTAGCACACAACTAACAATGGCCTATTTCCTTCATCATCATTATTTTTTGAATATCTTTCATTCATTTGTTCTACTCTCTACATCACCGTCTAAGTCTCTTGTTTCTCTTTCCCCTGACTCTCAGCCTGAAGAAGGGTCTCGACCTGAAACATCACCTATTCCTTTTCTCCAGAGATGCTGCCTGATCCGCTGAGTTACTCCAGCTTTTTGTATCGATCCCAGGAATCTTTACCTTGCTTCAAACACGATGACGGTAATCCCTTTCCTTTTTTAGATCAAGTAACGAATTTTATTCAAACTGAAATCAATTCAGCTGTCTAGTGAGACTAGAATTAGACTTTGTACTGCAAAGCGGCTAACATATTGATGTGTCTGGTTTATTGTTCAGGAGAAGTTTCTCAAGGTTTAATCGGAGCTGGATGTGCCATTTTTGATTACTGTCATGCCTTTACAAAAAATAGCTGAGTGCTTTGCATGAGAGCTGAACTTGATAGATTCTGATGCCATTTCATACCCTCAATGGGCATCGAAATTCTCAAAGTGAATTAACTTGCTTTATTATCAAAGAATGAAAGAAGAATTTACAGGCAGTTAGTTGTTTTTTATGTTTCCTTAGTCCTCTCTGTACTTAACAGGTTAACAAGCTGCATAAGTATTAAGGAGACACAAGAGACTGCGTGTAGAATCCCTTTGCTGGAGTTTGCTGGAATCATGAGCAGAAGAACAAAAGGTGTCAGGCAGTAGCTGTAGAGGAAATGGACGGGCGTTGCTTCTTCAGACTGAAGAAGCGTTTAGTTTAGTTTTCAGTTTGGAGATACAGCATGGAAACAGGCCCTTTGTCCAACTGAGTCCGCGCCGACCAGTGGTCACTCAAACACTAGTTTGATCCGACACACCAAGGGTAATTTCCAGAAGCCAATTAACCTCCAAACCTGTACATTTTTGGAATGTGAGAAGAAACCGGAGCACCCGGAGAAAACCCACGTGGTCACAGGGAGATCGTACAGGCTCTATACAGACAGCACCGGTAGCCAGGATCAAACCCGAGTCTCTGGTGCTACAAGGCAGCAACTCGACCACTGCACCACTGTGCTGACCCAAAAGAATCGCCAGACCATTTCCTCTACAGGTGCTACCTGGTCTGTTAAGTTACCTCAGCACAAAAAATGGGTCATATAAACCCAAACTGACCACCGGGGGATGAGAATGTCTTAAATTGTAAGGATTTTTAGGAGATTACATGAGTACTTAATCATTATTCTAATGCATTTTCCCTGAAAGCTTCAGGCAATTGTTGATCAGTAAATTGTCAAAATATGTCTAAGCCAGGAGGCAGCATAGGGGAAAAGCATTTAGCCACACACGGTTAAATTCAAATCATTTGGCTGTGTCAGTGAATGATCAATGATTTTCAGCATTGATAAATACACAGCAATTAGTATGGGAGCAGGGAACCACATGAGAGATTGTGAGTTCAGTGGAAGGGTTCAAAAGACGAGGAAGCCAATTTGATTGTCCCTTACACTGAAGTTGGGTTGAGTTTAGTTTATTATCACATGTACCGTGGTACAGTGAAAAGTTTTTGCTGCGTGCTAACCAGTCAGTGGAAAGACTGTACATGATTACACTCGAGCCATCCTCAGTGTACAGATACAGGATAAAGGGAATAATATTAAGTGCAAGATAAATCCCAGTAAACACCGATTAAAGGTTGCCGGAGGGTCTCCATGAGGTAGATGGTATGGATTTTGTCCCTGGTTGTTCTGAATGAAAAGATGTACAAGGCTTTTGGGCACGCTATCTGAGGAAGGATGTGTTGGCTCTGGAGAGGGTCCGGTGGAGGTTTACAAGAATGATTCCAGGAACGAGTGGGTTAACGTGTGATGAGCGTTTGATGGCACTGGGCCTGTACTAGCTGGAGTTTAGAAGGATAGAAACATAGAAATTAGGTGCAGGAGTAGGCCATTCGGCCCTTCGAGCCTGCACCGCCATTCAATATGATCATGGCTGATCATCCAACTCAGTATCCCGTACCTGCCTTCTCTCCATACCCTCTGATCCCCTTAGCCACAAGGGCCACATCTAACTCCCTCTTAAATATAGCCAATGAACTGGCCTCGACTACCCTCTGTGGCAGAGAGTTCCAGAGATTCACCACTCTCTGTGTGAAAAAAGTTCTTCTCATCTCGGTTTTAAAAGATTTCCCCCTTATCCTTAAGCTGTGACCCCTTGTCCTGGACTTCCCCAACATCGGGAGCAATCTTCCTGCATCTAGCCTGTCCAACCCCTTAAGAATTTTGTAAGTTTCTATAAGATCCCCTCTCAATCTCCTAAATTCTAGAGAGCATAAACCAAGTCTATCCAGTCTTTCTTCATAAGACAGTCCTGACATCCCATGAATCAGTCTGGTGACCTTCTCTGCACTCCCTCTATGGCAATAATGTCCTTCCTCAGATTTGGAGACCAAAACTGTACGCAATACTCCAGGTGTGGTCTCACCAAGACCCTGTACAACTGCAGCAGAACCTCCCTGCTCCTATACTCAAATCCTTTTGCTATGAAAGCCAACATACCATTTGCTTTCTTCACTGCCTGCTGCACCTGCATGCCCACTTTCAATGACTGGTGTACCATGACACCCAGGTCTCGCTGCATCTCCCCCTTTCCTAGTCGGCCACCATTTAGATAATAGTCTGCTTTCCTGTTTTTGCCACCAAAATGGATAACCTCACATTTATCCACATTATACTGCATCTGCCAAACATTTGCCCACTCACCCAGCCTATCCAAGTCACCTTGCAGTCTCCTAGCATCCTCCTCACAGCTAACACTGCCCCCCAGCTTAGTGTCATCCGCAAACTTGGAGATATTACCTTCAATTCCCTCATCCAGATCATTAATATATATTGTAAATAGCTGGGGTCCCAGCACTGAGCCTTGCGGTACCCCACTAGTCACTGCCTGCCATTGTGAAAAGGGCCCGTTTACTCCTACTCTTTGCTTCCTGTTTGCCAGCCAGTTCTCTATCCACATCAATACTGAACCCCCAATGCCGTGTGCTTTAAGTTTATATACTAATCCCTTATGTGGGACCTTGTCGAAAGCCTTCTGGAAGTCCAGATACACCACATCCACTGGTTCTCCCCTATCCACGCTACTAGTTACATCCTCGAAACATTCTATAAGATTCGTCAGACATGATTTACCTTTTGTAAATCCATGCTGACTTTGTCCAATGATTTCACCACTTTCCAAATGTGCTGCTATCCCATCTTTAATAACTGACTCTAGCAGTTTCCCCACTACCGATGTTAGACTAACTGGTCTGTAATTCCCCGCTTTCTCTCTCCCTCCCTTCTTAAAAAGTGGGGTTACGTTTGCTACCCGCCAATCCTCAGGAACTACTCCAGAATCTAAAGAGTTTTGAAAGATTATTACTAATGCATCCACTATTTCTGGAGCTACTTCCTTAAGTACTCTGGGATGCAGCCTATCTGGCCCTGGGGATTTATCGGCCTTTAATCCATTCAATTTACCCAACACCACTTCCCGGCTAACCTGGATTTCACTCAATTCCTCCAACTCCTTTGACCCGCGGTCCCCTGCTATTTCCGGCAGATTATTTATGTCTTCCTTAGTGAAGACGGAACCAAAGTAGTTATTCAATTGGTCCGCCATATCCTTGTTCCCCATGATCAACTCACCTGTTTCTGACTGCAAGTGACCTACATTTGAGTCCTCATTGAAATGTGCTGAATAGTGAAAGGCCTTAATAGAGTGGATGTGGAGAGGATGTTTCCACTAGTGAGAGAGTCTAGGACTAGAGGTCGTAGTTCTGAATTAAAGATCGTTACTTTAGGAAGGATATAAGGGGGAATTTCTTTAGTCAGAGAGTGGTGAATTTGTGCCACTGGAGGCTGTGGAGGCTAAGACAGTGGATATTTTTAAAGGGATAGATAGATCCTTGATGAGTACAGGTGTCAAAGGTTATGGGGAGAAGGCAGGAGAATGGGGTTTGGAGGGAGAGTTAGTCATCCATGACTGAATGGCAGTGTAAACGATAGGCCGAATAGCCTAATTCTTCTCCTATCACATATGACCATATGACCTCAAGACTACTTTAATGGCCATGAAAGCACACTTTGGCCATGCCACTTTGGAAGCCATACTCATGGCCATGAAAGCTTCTACTTCCTCAGACAGGGATGAGGGATGATCTTATAGAGGAGTACGGCAATCGAGGACCAGAGGGCACAGTTTTAAGTTGAGGGGGAAAACATATAACAGGAACCTGAGGGCTAATTTTTTTACATAAAGGGTGGTGGGTGTATGGAACATGCTGCCTGAGAAGGTAGCTGAGACAGGTCAATATCTAAGAAACATTTAGACAGTACATGGATCAGACAAGTTTAGAGGGATATGGGGCAAGAGCATGCAGGTGGGACTAGTGTAGATGGAGCATGTTGGTCGGAGTGGGCAAATTGGGTTGAAGTGCATGTTGGCATGCAGTATGACTCGATGACTAATGTGTAAGTGTGATCTTGTTGGGCCAAAGGCACAGTTTCCATGTTGTATCTCTAAAATTTAAACTTCAACGGTTATGAAGTTAACTTAGCTGAAAGTTATGTCGAAGAAACTTTGATGCAATTTTGGCGACTTTAGTCTGTCCACATATCTGTATGTCTACTGCCTGTGATTATCCGTAGCACTGGAAAACCTTGCTGAATTTAGGTTTATATTACATAGTGACATATCTGTCACAATCAGTCTTCATTTTCAAATCATTGTGAAAGTGGCGTGTGTTTGTTCCTCTTGAAGTTCCTTTTGTTATGTCCTTAGTTGACTCCTTGACGTCCAATTCTGACAATTCATAATCGCAGAATAAAGAAATATGTTGAGTTCGGAACATTATTTGTTCTTTATTATTGTACCGCTGCTGGCAACCCAAATACCACCGACCTTGGTTGTGTGGCAATTAAATTATTTCAATTTCAATTTCAATTATTCATCAGCCACGATTTTAAGGCAAAGCAAGAAGGAGAGTTCGAGAAAGGTAATGAATGAGTACAGAGTGCTGGAGTAACTGGAGCGCTGAAGATACGGGTCAGGCAGCATCTCGAGAGAACATGGATAGGTGACGATTCAGATCATAAACCTTGTTCATTCTGTTTGTCACCTCTCCCCACCATTCTGAAGCCAAGTTCATAAGTTTGTAAGTTCCAAGAGCATAATTAGGCCATTTGGCCCATCAAGTCTACTCTGCCATTCAATTATGGCTCTCCACATGCACTCCATCCAGGCCTTTCACTATTCAGTAAATTTCATTAGGTTACCCTCTCATCCTTCTAAACAGCAAGTACAGGCCCAGTGCCATCAAACGCTCATCATACATTAACCAACTCATCCCTGGGATAATTCTCATAAAGCTCCTGTCCTCCCTTGCAAATGCTAGCACATCCTTTCTCAGATATGGGGCCCAAAACTACTCACAATACTTTAGTTATTTTTTTTCGGTTTAGTTTAGAGATACAGCACGGCAACAGGCCCTTTGGCCCATCGAGTCCGTGCCGACCAGCGATCCCTGTTACACCAGCGCTATCCTACACACTGGGGACAATTTACAATTTTTACCAAAGCCAATTAACCTACAAACTTGTATGCCTTTGGAGTGTGGGAGGAAACCAGAGCACCCGGGGAAAATCCACGCGATCGAAGGAAATGGACTGGCGGCATTTTGTGTTGGGACCCTTTTCCAGACTTTCCTGTCTCTTGTATCTTCATTTTACTGCGTTCAGTTCTGTTCTGTTCTGTTCTGTTTAGAGATACACCTCCTCAGCAAAATCTCCGTGCATGCCCTCTTTGAAGAAACTCTCCTCCTTCCAACATTTGAAGTCTCTTTTGTCAACATTATAGACATACAGTCCTCCATTTTTAAACACTTTCATTTCTTTGCACAACCCAGCTCTGAAGAACAGAGTAATCAGTTTCCGGAAGTGGCGGCGCTGGTGAACGGCTGCGGCTCGCCTGCAGTCCGTTTGTCTTTACTTTTTTGTGTTGTTTTTTTTCGTTTTGTCTAGTTAAGTTTTTGGTTTTTAGGTTGTGTTTATGTGGGGGGTGGGGGTTGAAACGGGGCTTGCTGTCTCTCCCGTGGTACAGTGAAAAGTATTTGCTGCGTGCTAACCAGTCAGTGGAAAGACTGTACATGATTACACTCGAGCTATCCTCAGTGTACAGATACAGGATAAAGGGAATAATATTAAGTGCAAGATAAATCCCAGTAAACACCGATTAAAGGTTGCCGGAGGGTCTCCATGAGGTAGATGGTATGGATTTTGTCCCTGGTTGTTCTGAATGAAAAGAAGTACAAGGCTTTTGGGCACGCTATCTGAGGAAGGATGTGTTGGCTCTGTAGAGGGTCCGGTGGAGGTTTACAAGAATGATTCCAGGAACGAGTGGGTTAACGTGTGATGAGCGTTTGATGGCACTGGGCCTGTACTAGCTGGAGTTTAGAAGGATGAGGGAGAACCTCATTGAAATGTGCTGAATAGTGAAAGGCCTTAATAGAGTGGATGTGGAGAGGATGCTTCCACTAGTGAGAGAGTCTAGGACTAGAGGTCATAGTTCTGAATTAAAGATCGTTACTTTAGGAAGGATATAAGGGGGAATTTCTTTAGTCAGAGAGTGGTGAATTTGTGCCACTGGAGGCTGTGGAGGCTAAGACAGTGGATATTTTTTAAGGGATAGATAGATCCTTGATGAGTACAGGTGTCAAAGGTTATGGGGAGAAGGCAGGAGAATGGGGTTTGGAGGGAGAGTTAGTCATCCATAACTGAATGGCAGTGTAAACGATAGGCCGAATAGCCTAATTCTGCTCCTATCACATATGACCATATGACCTCAAGACTACTTTAATGGCCATGAAAGCACACTTTGGCCATGCCACTTTGGAAGCCATACTCATGGCCATGAAAGCTTCTACTTCCTCAGAAGGGCTATACAGGGATGAGGGGTGATCTTATAGAGGAGTACGGCAATCGAGGACCAGAGGGCACAGTTTTAAGTTGAGGGGGAAAACATTTAACAGGAACCTGAGGGCTAATTTTTTTACATAAAGGGTGGTGGGTGTATGGAACATGCTGCCTGAGAAGGTAGCTGAGACAGGTCAATATCTAAGAAACATTTAGACAGTACATGGATCAGACAAGTTTAGAGGGATATGGGGCAAGAGCATGCAGGTGGGACTAGTGTAGATGGAGCATGTTGGTCGGAGTGGGCAAATTGGGTTGAAGTGCATGTTGGCATGCAGTATGACTCGATGACTAATGTGTAAGTGTGATCTTGTTGGGCCAAAGGCACAGTTTCCATGTTGTATCTCTAAAATTTAAACTTCAACGGTTATGAAGTTAACTTAGCTGAAAGTTATGTTGAAGAAACTTTGATGCAGTTTTGGCGACTTTAGTCTGTCCACATATCTGTATGTCTACTGCCTGTGATTATCCGTAGCACTGGAAAACCTTGCTGAATTTAGGTTTATATTACATAGTGACATATCTGTCACAATCAGTCTTCATTTTCAAATCATTGTGAAAGTGGCGTGTGTTTGTTCCTCTTGAAGTTCCTTTTGTTATGTCCTTAGTTGACTCCTTGACGTCCAATTCTGACAATTCATAGTCGCAGAATAAAGAAATATGTTGAGTTCGGAACATTATTCATCAGCCACGATTTTAAGGCAAAGCAAGAAGGAGAGTTCGAGAAAGGTAATGAATGAGTACAGAGTGCTGGAGTAACTGGAGCGCTGAAGATACGGGTCAGGCAGCATCTCGAGAGAACATGGATAGGTGACGATTCAGATCATAAACCTTGTTCATTCTGTTTGTCACCTCTCCCCACCATTCTGAAGCCAAGTTCATAAGTTTGTAAGTTCCAAGAGCATAATTAGGCCATTTGGCCCATCAAGTCTACTCTGCCATTCAATCGTGGCTCTCCACATGCACTCCATCCAGGCCTTTCACTATTCAGTAAATTTCATTAGGTTTCCCCCTCATCCTTCTAAACAGCAAGTACAGGCCCAGTGCCATCAAACGCTCATCATACATTAACCAACTCATCCCTGGGATAATTCTCATAAAGCTCCTGTCCTCCCTTGCAAATGCTAGCACATCCTTTCTCAGATATGGGGCCCAAAACTACTCACAATACTTTAGTTATTTTTTTTCGGTTTAGTTTAGAGATACAGCACGGCAACAGGCCCTTTGGCCCATCGAGTCCGTGCCGACCAGCGATCCCTGTTACACCAGCGCTATCCTACACACTGGGGACAATTTACAATTTTTACCAAAGCCAATTAACCTACAAACTTGTATGCCTTTGGAGTGTGGGAGGAAACCAGAGCACCCGGGGAAAATCCACTCAATAGAAGGAAATGGACTGGCGGCATTTTGTGTTGGGACCCTTTTCCAGACTTTCCTGTCTCTTGTATCTTCATTTTACTGCGTTCAGTTCTGTTCTGTTCTGTTCAGTTTAGAGATATACCTCCTCAGCAATATCTCCGTGCATGCCCTCCTTGAAGAAACTCTCCTCCTTCCAACATTTGAAGTCTCTTTTGTCAACATTATAGACATACAGTCCTCCATTTTTAAACACTTTCATTTCTTTGCACAACCCAGCTCTGAAGAACAGAGTAATCAGTTTCCGGAAGTGGCGGCGCTGGTGAACGGCTGCGGCTCGCCTGCAGTCCGTTTGTCTTTACTTTTTTGTGTTGTTTTTTTTCGTTTTGTCTAGTTAAGTTTTTGGTTTTTAGGTTGTGTTTATGTGGGGGGTGGGGGTTGAAACGGGGCTTGCTGTCTCTCCCTTCGGGGGAATGCGACTTTTTTGTCGTATCCCCCTTCTCTGCCTCCGTCTGCGCTGAGGCCTAATGGCGGAGCTGGCGACCTCGAGACTCCGGAGGCAGCCAGTCAGGACTCACCCTGGGCTCGCTCCCGTGAGGGCGGCCCAGCTCGGGGCTGGAACGGCGCTCCCGTGAGGGGCTGTGACGCTCCCGTGAGGGCGGCCTGGCGAGGGGCTGAGACTCTCCCGTGAGGGGCTGTGGCGCTCCCGTCGGAGCGGCCCATCCCGAGGTGGAATGGCGCTCCCGTCGGAGCGGCCCAGCTCGAGGGAGGTACGGCGCTCCCGTCGGAGCGGCCCAGCTGGAGGGAGGAACGGCACTCACGTGAGGGCGATCCAGCTCGGGGCTGGAACGGTGCTCCGGTGGCTGGGACGGCGTTCTGGCAGCGGTGACCTGAGTCCTGGGTTTAGCCGCGGGCCAGCGGCTGCGTACGCTGGACTGGAGGGCGGCAGCTTCGGCCACCCCGGGCCGCAGTATTAGAGCCGGCCCGTTTGCGGGGTTCGGTGAGCCGCGGGACTGTTTGTGCCATCGCCCGGTGGGGAATCGCCTCAGCGCAGAGGGAGAAGAGGAGGGAAGAGACTGCAGCCCTAAGATATTTGCCTCCACCACAGTGAGGAGGTGTTTGGAGGATACACTGTGGTGGATGTTAATTTGTGTTTAGTGTTGTTTATTATTGTATGATTGTATGTATGACTGCAGGCACGAAATTTCGTTCAGACCGTAAGGTCTGAATGATAATAAAGGAATTCAATTCAATTCAACATAAATTTCTGGAAATATCACAACTGAGAAACAGATACCGTTTCCAAAAAATGCTGTTGTGTTGATGATTGGATGGTCTGTCTGGCTGATCTGGCCTGCTGCCTGAAACCAGAATGTCAATTATTTAAATCAGTGGGTACGGCAGCATCTGTGGAGAACATTGATCTATGACATTTCGGGCCAGGATCCTTCTTCAGATTCGAGATGGGTCTAGACCTGAAATTTCGCCTATCTAAGGATGCTGCCTGACCAGCACAGTTAATCCTTCACTGTGTGTGCGTGTGTGTGCGTGTGCGTGTGCGTGTGCGTGTGTGTGTGCGCGCGCGTGTGTGCGTGTGTGCGTGTGTGTGTTTTGGTAAACCAGCATCTACAGTTCCTTGAAAGAACACAGTGCTGGAGTAACTCAGGCAGCACGTCAAGAGAACCTGCATTGACAACATTTCGGGTCGAGAGCCTTCTTCAGATTTCTACAGTCCGTCGTGTCTCATTTTGATTAGTCTTGTTTCTATGGATCAATAGAGACGAAAGTTAAAAATGAAGGTTATTCTCTTCTTAAGTTAAATATACTTATGGTGCAGATGTAGGCTGGTTTGTTTGACTATTGATTAGTTACGATGAAGACTCATTTTAGTGCAGATTGCATGTTTTAGGATCTAATGTCAGGGATTGCGGGGAGAAGGCAGGAGAATGGGGTTGAGAGGGAAAGATAGATCAGCCATGATTGAATGGTGGAGACATCAACTCTAACTCAATGAGGTTAATTGGCTTCTGTAAAATTGAAAAATGTCCCTCCTGTGTAGGATAGTGTTTTTGTACGGGTCGCTGGTCGGCGCAGACTCGATAGGCTGAAGGGCCTGTTTCCACACAATATCTCTGAGGTTGTCAATGTCGGTAAAGCATCCCAAGAAAGTCAACAGCTGAGCTGTTTTTGTGCTCTCAGCGCTCTCCCTCCCCCCATATTTATGTCATGTAGGATTCGTCACTTTCCAGTTCAGTGGCATCAGTTCCTGCACAGTCCGATAATCTTAGTTAAATTAAGTTGAGTCAGTGGCAAAAAAGGCCCTGGTGTGCAATGTGACCAGAATGCCCTCTTGTGACTTGCACTTCATCCCCTTCGGACTCTGAGAGTTAAAGGAAAGCAGTGTGACGGAACAAAATGTGAACAATCATTAAACCATCAACAACCATCAGAGCACGGTTTGCAGTAAGCCTCTTCAGATGGCTTGTTTGCAATCCAATCTAAAACTGCTGGGCCTTGTCGCTGTGTGGAGTTAAATCCTGAAGAGTTATGCTGAGCTCACTTGAAGTATCTTCGTTGTGCCATTTCAATGTCGTTCTTGTGACTGCCAAGAACAATATTTCATGGAGAAAAGGAATAGATGCCGTTTGGGGTTGGAACTGTCACCTATTCCGTGTACACCTACTGTGGATTGTAATCATGTATAGCCTTTCCGCTGACTGGAAAGCACGCAACCAAAGCTTTTCACTGTACCTCGCCACACGTGACAACAAACTAAACCCAATAAACTAAACTCAAACTCCTTCTCTCCAGAGTTGCTGCCTGATCCGCTGAGTTACTCCAGCATTTTAACCATATAAACCATGTAACAATTATAGCACGGAAACAGGCCATCTCGGCCCTACAAGTCCGTGCCGAACACTTTTGTGTCTACCTTCAGTGTAAACCAGCATCTGCACTTCCTTCCTACACAATATTTCACTCTCGGGCTGAGAAGTTCATGAAGAAAATACAGCACAGCACTGTGTTAAGAATTCTTGATTAGTAAGGGGGAAGGCAGGAGAATGGGGTTGAGAGGGGAAGATAGATCAGCCATGATTGAATGGCGGTACAGACTCATTCTAATTCTGCTCTAATGACTTACGAATTTCTGAAGGATTTTGCCCCAGAATCTGAGATGATTAAGTATCAAGATAGGTAGAGCATAGAACAGTACCTTACAGGAACTGGCCCTTCAGCCCACAGTGTCTTTAGACTTAGGAGATGCAGCACGGAAACAAGGCCTCTGGCCCACCCAATCTGTGCCGACCAGCGATCGCCCTGTACTTTAGCACTATCAAACACACTAGGGACAATTGTGACTTCAGAATTAAGGGACAGAAGTTTAGGGGTAACATGAGGGGGAACTTCTTTACTCAGAGAGTGGTAGCGGTGTGGAATGAGCTTCCAGTGGAAGTGGTTGTGGCAGGTTCGTTGGTATCATTTAAAAATAAATTGGATAGGCATATGGATGAGAAGGGAATGGAGGGTTATGGTATGAGTGCAGGCAGGTGGGACTAAGGGAAAAAAGTTGTTCGGCACGGACTAGTAGCGCCGAGATGGCCTGTTTCCGTGCTGTAATTGTTATATGGTTATATGGTTAATTTACAATTTAACAGAAGTCAAGTAAGTAAGTAAGTAAGTAAGTAAGTTTATTGGCCAAGTATTCACATACAAGGAATTTGCCTTGTTGCTCCGCCCACAAATAACAACATGACATACAGTGACAGTTACAAATGACTCAGAAAACACTAAACATTAATAATAATAAATTATTAATGATAAAACATCGTTGATCAAGCAGGTGAACCAACAAAATACCAGATCAAAGGGAGGCTACAGATTTTTGGCTGTTGATTAGAGCAACTACTCGTGGATAAAAACTGTTTTAATGTCTGGCTGTGGCAGCTTTGACCTGCAAACCTGTATGCCATTGGAGTTTCCACATGTCCGCGCCAAACATGATACCAGGTTAAATTAACCTCTTCTTCCTGAAAGTGATTCATATCCCTCTATTCCCTGCTGAATCATGTGCCTATCTAAATGCTACTATAGTTTCTGCCACCAATCCTGGCAGCACATTCCTGATGCCCACATACTCTGCGTAATATTAAAAACAACTTTCTCTACACATCCCCTTTAAATTTGCCCTCTCACCTTAAATGATGCCCTCTAGTCTTTGACATTTCCACATTGTGTTACTTCCCATGACTAATCAAGATTGCATTGTGTTTAGCTTAGAGGTAAAGCGAGGAAACACACACACTTCGACCCATTGAGTCTGTAGCGACCACAATCCCCCGTACACTAGTTCGATCCCACACACTAGGCACAATGTACAGAAGCCAATTAACCTGCAAACCTCTACGTCTTTGGAGTGTGGGAGGAAACCGGAGCACCTGGAGAAAACCCACGCGGTCACAGGGAGAATGTACGAACTCCGCACAGACATCACCAGTAGTCAGAATCAAACTGGGGTATCTGGCGCTGTAAGGCAGAAACTCTACTACAGTGCCATTGTGCCACCCAAATCAGCAGGTCAGGCAGCATCTCTGGAGGATATGGATAGGTTTCATGCCTGAACCCTTCTTCAGACTCTGAAGACCCATTACATCACCTACTCATTTTGTCCAGAGATGCTGCCTGACCCAACATCCTGTGCTCTACACAAATCTTCTGCATCTGCAGTTTCCTGTATCTATCCTTAAGTAGATTTTTTGTTTGGACACGATCATTGCATTGACTACAGTTTGGTCAACACATGTGCTTCAGTAGATCATAACTTGCATGAAGCGAATCACCTGCTTGATGTTTTCAACCTACGGGACCATTGGAACTGGCATTTATATTTTACACAGCGCATTTTGCTAAACCTGGACACAGTGCAGAGTTTGACCAATGCTCAGCTTGCTGGTTTCACCATCTCATGTTGAAGGCTGTTAGCAAGCAGTTTGCACAAAGTCTGGACCATTGTAGCTCAGCACATGAAAGGGAATATAAGCACAATATGATCATAAGCACAATACCTTGTAGCAACAAGGAACAGCAGATGCTGGTTAGTGCTCTCAAGGACACAAAGTGCTGGAGTAGCACAGTGGGCCAGGCAGCATCTCTGGAAACCACGGATTGATGACGTTTCGGGTCGAGACCCTTCTCCAGAAGTGTTAGTGGGTTGTGTTATATGGGCCCCGTGCCCAGCTTACCACCTACGACCGCAATAAATTGCAGAGAATTGTGGACGTAGTCAAGACCATCAGGCAAACCAACTTCGGCACGGACTCGGTCCCAAGGGCCTGTTTTCTGGGCTGTATCTCTAAAGTCTAAAGACAAAAAATGTGTCCACGTTTCCAGTCGATGCCCTGCAGTACCTTAATACGAAACGTTGACAATACGTTCAGACCCGCTGAGTTCCTCCAGCAGTTTGCATTTTTTGTTGTCCTGGATTCCTGCATCTGCAGTCTCTTATCTCACCTCTTGTGGCAGGAGATTCATTCTGGGCACACTGACAATGAATTATTTAACGTTGTCTGAAGGACATTGAAATGATTGCACCAGACCAGACCAGAGAGAGACTTTGTGCGTTTCAATGACTGGGGTGGCTTACAAACCAACAGGTGGTTTCAGCATTGAATTCTCCACTTTTGTTTAGTTTAGCTTAGAGATACAGTGTGGAAACAGGCCCTTCGGCCCACCGAGTCCATGCCGACCAGCGATCCCCGCACATTAACCTGACCCTACACACACGAGGGACAATTTACACTTATACTAAACCCATTAACCTACAAACCTGTTCGTCTTTGGAGTGTGGGAGGAAACCGAAGGTCTCAGAGAAAAACCCACGCGGTCATGGGGAGAACGTACAAACTCTGTACAGACAGCACCCGTGGTCGGGATCGAACCCTGGTCTCCGGCACCGCAAGTGCTGCAAGGCAGCAACTCTACCGCTGCTCCACCGTGCCAAGTAGTTATTATTTTGTAACCTATATCTACACACCCTTTCCGTCCCCTCCCTTCCCAACACCCCCTTTCTTTGTCCCTCCCCCCTCCCCCTCCTGTGCCCTACCGGGGCTTGCATCTATTTCTCCCTCCGTCCCCCTCCATTCCTTACTCTGGCTTCATAATTCGTCAAGTCAAGTTTATTCGTCACATACACATACGAGATGTGCAGTGAAATGAAAAGTGGCAATGCTCGCGAATTGTGCAAAAAACAAACAAACAAACTACAAACAGAATCGCATATTCACATGTTACATATTTGTGGGAGGGAGGGAAGAAAAAGAAAAAAAACAGCAATCTTAAAAAGACACCACACAACAGTAAAATGGTTCAGTAAAGTTAGTCCCTGGAGGGATAGGAGTTTACAGTCCTAATGGCCTCTGTGAAGAAACTCCTTCTCATCCTCTCCGTTCTCACAGCATGGCAACGGAGGCGTTTACCTGACCGTAGCAACTGGAACAGTCCATTGCTGCGGTGGAAGGGGTCTCCCATGATCTTGTTGGCTCTGGAGTTGCACCTTCTGATGTATAGTTCCTGCAGGGGGGTACCTGTCTGAATGTTTCTTAAACGCTGCAATAGTCCCTGCCTCAACTACCTCCTCTGACAGCTCGTTCCATACACCCACCACCCTTTGTGTAAAAAAACATTACCCCTCAGGTTCCTATTAAATCTTTCCCCCCTCACCTTAAACCTGTGCCCTCTGGTTCTCAATTCCCCAACTCTGGGCAAAACATTCTGTGCATTTACCCCATCTATTCCTCTCATGATTTTATACACCTCTATAAGATCACTCTCATCCTCCTGAACTCCAAGGAATAAAATACATATTTTATCATCACATCCACCTCCAGGCCTTTGTCCATAGGGATAAGTCCTCACCTCCCAGGGGAGATGCCTTCTCCCATCTTCAACATTCCCTCTCCTCTTAGACTCCCGCCTCCTCACCCCCTGCCAGCCTGCTGCCCTTTCTGGACCTCTATGGAAGAAAATGTCTGCAGAAGGGTCCCAACTCAAAACATCACCTATCCATAGACAGACACAAAGTGCAGGAGTAACTCAGCGGGTCAGACAGCATCTCTGGAGAAAATGAATAGGCAGGCAACTTTTCTAAACGTCACCTCTTCCACTTCTCCAGCGATGCCGTCTGACCCGCTGGGTTACGCCAGCTCCCTGTGTCTGCCTTCGGTTTAAACCAGCACTTGCAGTTCCTTCCGACACATCACCTATCCATGTTCTCTAGAAATGCTGCCTGACCCGCTGAGTTACACCAGCACTTTGTGTCTTTTCATGTACACCAGCACCTGCAGTTTCTTTTCTTTTTTATATACACAAGCTCAAAATTAAACATGCGCTACTCTCAGTAAGGGGGCCAGTTATATCTTTGTAATCATCCACTCAAGGGTACAGATAATTAGATGACAAAACAATATTCCTTCTGGGTCCTAAGAAACCCTCTCAAGCTTCTCAAACAATCGAAGGAATAAACGAGATCATAAGGATTATTTCAAAACTAATTGATCCTAATTCTCAGCTAATGTTGAACTGACTGGGCTTTATTTTTTCTCAAGCAACATAGTAGAGCCGTTGCCTCACATCACCAGAGACCCGGGGTTCGACGCTGGCCTCGGGTGTTGACTGTGTGGAGTCTGCACGTTCTTTCTGTGATTGTATTACATTCACTTGGGTGCATCGGTTTCTTCTGCACAAAATCGTTAGTTTAACTGGCCACAGTAAATTGCCCCTGGTGTGTAGACGAGGGCTAAACGTGGGGGGCAGTTGTTGAGAATGTGGGTAGAATAAAATGGGACCAGTGTAGAATTTGTGTGTTTGGTGGTTGTCATGGGCTTGATGGGCTGAAGGGCGTTTTTGTGCTGCGTGACTCTGACATGAGTACGCTAGGTATGGTGAATGGTTACAGAGACCCACCCCCATCTGCACAGGAGTCCAAGGGAAGGCAGTATTTTTCCATGCAAGTGATAAGCTGATGCTTTACACAAAGCAGTTACAGCACAGTGACAGAGTTGCTGCCTCACAGCACCAGAGACCCTGGTTCGATCCTGACTACGGGTGCTGTCTGCACGGAGTTTGTACCTTCTCCCTGTGACCACGTGGGTTTTCTCCGGGTGCTCCGGTTTCCTCCCACACTCTAAAGACGTACTGCTTTGTAGGTTACTTGGCTTTGGTAAAGATTGCAAATTGCCCCTAGTGTGTGGGATAGTGCTAGTTTCCTACCACATCCCAATGATGTTGAGGTTTGTAGGTTTATGCCCCTGTCCCACTTAGGAAACCTGAACGGAAACCTCTGAAGACTTTGCACCCCACCCAAGGTTTCTGTGCGGTTCCCGGAGGTTTTTGTCAGTCTCCCTACCTGCTTCCACTACCTGCAACCTCCAGCAACCACCTGCAACCTCCGGGAACCGCACGGAAACCTTGGGTGGGGCGCAAAGTCTCCAGAGGTTTCCGTTCAGGTTTCCTAAGTGGGACAGGGGCATATGTGCCCTCTGTAAATTGCCCTTAGTATGTAGGAGGTGAATGCGAAATTGGGATAACTAGTGTGAATGGTCGATCGCCGGTAAGCATGAATGCGATGGGCCGAAGGGCCTGTGATGTAGGCTCACCGCTGCTCTACAAGATACTCTTTGTTGCTGTTCCTATCTGATCTGTAATGAAGAAGACAACTGGGCCACAAATGAAAGCCGGATTCAGGCTACGTTAAAAACAAGTCTCCATCCAATAAAATGTTTTTGTGTTGTATCTTTTATTCTGTTGAGAACTAGGTCTTGCTAAGCCTAGGTTTCCCCGTATACCTCTGACGCATGCAAGAGCATGCATAGCGCCAAAAGAAAGGTTACAATTCACTGCCGACTCAAATCATTTCAATGGACAAGTCGCACAGCAAAGTTAGGTCCAGACCCCAAACAAAGCAAAGGTCTGAAGAAGGGTCTCGACTCGAAACGTCACCCATTCCTCTCCAGAGAAGTTGCCTGTCCCGTTGAGTTACTTCAACGTTTGTGTCTATCTTCGGTTTAAACCAGCATTTAAGGTCCTTCCGACACAAATGTTAAATCTATCATTGTCAAATTGATAAAACTATTCACGCCTTGAGTAACCTGAATCCTGCTTTGAGTCACTCCAGCACTCTCTGAGAGGACAGAGAGTGCTGGAGTGACTCAAAGGGTCAGGCAGCATCTCCGGTGAGCCCAGATGGGCACCGTTTCAGGTTGGGACCCTTCTTTTATGATGAAAGAATGGATCGACTAGGCCTATATTCACTGGAATTTAGAAGGATGAAAGGGAATCATAGAAACATATAAAATTCTTAAGGGATTGGACAGGCTTGATGCAGGAAAAATATTTCCCATGTTGGGGGAGTCCAGATCCAGGGGTTACAGTTTAAGAATAAGGGGTAGGCCATTTAGAACCGAGATGAGGAAAAACGTTTTCACCCAGAGAGTTGTGAATCTGTGGAAATCCCTGCCACAGAAGGCAGTGGATGTTTTCAAGAGAGAGTTAGATTTTGCTCTTTGGGCTACGGGGGTCCAGATTTATGGAGAGAAAGCAGAAACAGGGTACTGATTTTACTTCGGAGTCACGTGAGTGACTACGAAAAGAACCCGCTCAGTGCGCAGGCGCGGCATTACGCCAGCAGTGCAACAGCGGCCTGCAACGGGAGTTAGCTCTCCCGCTACAGAATGAACCGGACAGTCAGGTGAGTACCCTGAGGTCGGGTTTTCTTTTACAGGTGAGCCTTTTTCTGCTTGTGTTTTTTACAGGTAGAGATAAAGTCTCTGGAACAAAACTGTCCCCCGTTCAAGGAGGAACGTTTTCCCGTCGGTGAGGGGGGCAGCAACAGGCGGCAGGAGCGTTACCCGGTGTTCCGTAATTCCCCGACACCGTGCCGAGGCCAGCCCGCTAGTACCTGAGCAGCGGGCTGGATGCATAGCCACTCGAGAGGCATCCGGCAGGTGTTCCCGATGTCGGACGGGACGTCTCTCCACCCGCACGGGGGGAGAGAGAGCCGCCTGAGCCGCTGGAGCGGCTCACGGAGCAGGTGCCTGCGAGACGCGCTGCTTGAGGGGCGCTCTCGCTACTACAAGGCACAAAAGCTCTAGAAGAAGGCGGTAGGAACAATTACCGGGCGCTCCGCTATCCCCATCACCGCGCCGAGCCCAGTCCCGCTAGTGCCTGAACTGCGGGCTGGATGTCTAGCCATCCGAACAGGCATCCGGCCGGTGGCGTCCGATTCGTCGGACGGGGACATGTCTCCACCTAAATGGAGGAGAGACAGCCGCCTGAGCTGCATCCAACAGCAATTGGAGCAGCTCCAGCGAGATGCGCAGAAAGAGCGCTCTCGCGGAGGGAGGTCAGGCACCCCCTCCACAGTGTTTCATGCACTGCCCTCTGCTCCCTCATTACTGGAGGCTAGCATTGGTGACCAGGGCTGGGCTGGTCTGGAACAGGGGCAGGCGGACGAATTCGGGAGTATGCCAGGGGTGCAGGAACATGAAGAGCTGTTGGGTGTGATGGACCGCTTGTAGCAACCCCACGGGCTGGAGCACCGCTGGAACCAAGAATGGCGGCCAGCATCAACCATTACTGGAAAAGGTGCTCGCTGAGGTGCTGAAACAACACAGCACCAGAAAACGGTGAGGCCCTCAAAGTAAAAAGTGTCAACAGCCAAATCTGGGGGCATGTGGGTCACACATCCAGACCCAAGAACTCAAACTACAGCGGATCCTAAGGCTCCTGACGTCAGCCATCACAGCCTTTGCTCGTTCCGTGGAGACCACGGAGATGGATACCTGCCAGCAGGATGTGCTGGCATTAATGTGTACCACACAATTTGAGATCAACAATCTCCGGAGGGAAACATAAGACCTGCCCTCAATCCCAAATTTGCTGGCTTGTGTAAAGCCCCAGCTGCGGAGACGGACGCGCTGCTATTTGGGAAAGATTTCAATAAAAAACTGAAGGAGATGCAGGAAGCATCAAAAACCTTCGGCCTAATGAGGGCAGGCCCTGGGACGAGCAAACCAAGACCTCCGATACCCAAGCGGCAGCACCCCACGGCATCCACCAGTCGACGTCCGCAATATGGGACTGGTGAACGCTTGGGGTCCGCACATTATCCCCAAAGATCTTTTTAGATCAGGGCCCGCAGCGGACCCTCTGGAAAATGCGCCTCCCCCCAACATCGCCAGCACGTCAGAACAAAATCTTCAGGAAAATGAAGAAACAGAATCGCCAATAACCATGGAGGTAGGTGGGTCTGGTCCCTACCAGCATATAGAGAATAAGGGTGCTTTATTAACAGGGGGGAGATTACACTTGTTTAAAGAAGCATGGGGTATGGTCACGAGTGACAAGTATATACTCAACAGCATTAGAGGATATAAAATACAATTCATGTCAGAAAAAACACCGCCAGTTCAACAATGGCCCCAAAGGGTATTTCTCCCTCCGTCAAAGAGAAACGTGAGGGACAAGCTGAACTGGTGAGACTTATCACAAAGGGGGTCATCGAAAAGACCAAACATGAACCTTTGAAATTTGTATCGAATATATTCACTAAAACCAAAAAAGATGGTGGCTGTCGCATCATCATTGACTTAACATCACTAAACAAATTTGTTAAGTATATACATTTCAAAATGGAGACATATGTTACTGCCAAACAACTGAATTCCAAAGGACACTTCATGGCAAGCATTTATCTTAAAGATGCTTACTATCTAGTACCCATATACAAGGATCATCGCAGATACCTAAAATTTATCTGGATGGTACAAAGCATTGCCCTATGGGCGAACTTCAGCCCAAGATTATTCACCAAAATATTGAACCCTGCCATGGCAATACTAAGAAAACAAAAACATATTGTCATGGCATATCTGGAGGATATTCTGATAGTAGGGAAAACGATGGAATTGGCTGTGGCAGCAGTATCAGCTACAAACAGCTCCTCGAAACTCTGGGGTTCGTCCTACATCCAGATAAATCTAAGTTGAAGCCATCCACTATCATGGACTACCTGGGCTTCACAATTAACTCAGTCCATATGACTGTTACCTTGCCAAAGGCAAAAATGGTTGAATTAGCACAATCATGCAACAAATTAATGGTCAACGAGCGACAAACTATTCGACAAGTAGCAAGAGTAATTGGGGAAATGGTAGCAGCATTTCCGGCTACACAATTCGGACCTTTGCACTATCAAAAAATTTACAGAGAGCAAAGGTAGGGCAATAAAACGACATACAGGTCACTATGATCGTGTCATGAAGTTACCCACTGAAGCAATATCAGAGCTACAGTGGTGGGCAGAAAACGTTTGGCATAGTTTCAGCCCTATCTTTATCACTAACCCTACTTTAGTTATTCAAACAGATGCCAGTGCTCAAGGCTGGGGAGCGACTAACTCCATATCCAGCACAAGTGGTAGATGGACTAACCTAGAGTCATCATTACTACTTACACTGGGCATTAACTATCTAGAGATGTTGGGCGCCTTTTATGGTTTAAAAGCATATGTATCTAATATGCAGCACTTGCATGTTCGGTTACAAATTGATAAATACTACAGTGATGGCTTATATTAACCATATGGGTGGCATAAAATCATTATCATGCGACAAATTGGTCAACATGATTTGGCAATGGTGTGTCAAAAGACATATTTGGCTATCAGCTACTTACCTACCAGGTAAGCTAAACACCCATGCCATGAGAAAATTAAACGCCTGGGTTGCAAGTTTGAACAGACCTTACCTGGAACTGGGATTGTCCAAACAAACCATCACCACCATGTCGGCATCCCTTCGAACATCCACCAAGAGGCAGTACTTAACCAGCATCAAAAAAGGGAGAAGTACTGCCAGTAAACAGGGACAACATACGCAACAGCTACAGCCACCAACACACTGGAGTTCCTGGCCATCTACACCACGATGTAGGGATCAGCTACAGTGCCATCAACACAGCGCAGAGTGCTCTTTCTGCTTATCTCAAACCAGCGCCAGGACAACAGGCGATGGGATCCCATCCACTGGTGGTAAAACTGATGAAGGGCATTTACAATATCAAGCCCTAAGCCCAGGTATACCCATATTTGGGATATCAGTGTGGTCCTGACATATCTCCGGGAATGGCCACCAGCCAGATCCCCCGGCCTTGAGCAAGCTACACTAAAGACGCTCATGTTGATGGCACTTGTAGCTGCTCACAGGGTCCAGTCACTACACCTATTGCGACTGGACAACATGATCACAGCTCCAGACCAGATCTGTCGTTATCCAGCGACTGGTCAAACAGAGCAGACCAGGAACACCTAATCCAGTCGTGGCTTACCCACCAGAACCACGGTTATGTGCCATGACCCACCTACTATCCTACATAGACACAACCAGAATATTCGAGGGAGATGAAAAGCCTTGTGGGTCAGTCACAAAAACCTTATGGTAGGGTACGAGCCAAACCATTGCGAGATGGCTCAAGCAGGTGCTAGAAACTGCTGGGATAAACACTAACATGTACAAATTTTATTCCACCAGGGCAGCATCCATGTCGACGGCTAAAGAATGGACATGCCTATAGACCACATCCTGGCTACAGCAGGATGGTGGGAAGGGAAAAGACCGTTCAGAAATTTTATAATAAGCCGTTGGCAAAACCTGGTTTATTTGCAGTAAAGATTTACGAACTGCAAATATTTAATTTAAGCCCAGGGGAGCAACTTAATTCTTTGTTGTTATTGTTTAAAAAATACCATTGTGTTTTTCTACAAATAGACTCATTGGTTCATTACGATAACACTTCCTCCCTCAAGAACTTCGGCAGTGAGTGAAATGAAACTGTTACACGGTTTGAAATCACAGAGCTTAGAAATCTTCACGTAGTCACTCACGTGACTCCGAAGTAAAATAGTAAGATTAAACGAGAACTTACCAGTTTGAAGTTTGATCTGTATTTTATGAGGAGTTACGATGAGGGTATTACGTGCCCTCCGCTCCCACCCTCATTATATGGATCAAACTAATAAATTGATGTCTCCTTATCTTTACTATGTTTACTTCAAAATAACTGTGTCTATCTGTGATTCCACACCGCTGCTTGGAAGTATGCCGCGCCTGCGCACTGAGCGGGTTCTTCACGTAATACCCTCATCGTAACTCCTCATAAAATACAGATCAAACTTCAAACTGGTAAGTTCTCGTTTAATCTTACTATTTTAGATGATCATAGTGAATGGCGGTGCTGGCTCGAAGGGCTGAATGGCCTACTCCTGCACCTATTTTCTTGAGTGCTGGAGTAATACGACAGGTCAGGCAGGTTGGGAGAGGGTAAAGTGCGAGTCTAAACACTGAGGAGGACAGGAATTTAAAACTCTACCTTTGAAGGCAGAAGAAATGGATGGCTTCAAAGCACCAGATTACAATTTATCTGGAGGTTTAATCAAACATTTCCAATTGATTACCATTACGTGAACATCTTGCACTGAACTCCCACACAGAGATGGAGTGGATTCTTGAGAGTGTAACTGGAATGAATCTAATTATGCAGCGACTGGGACAGACACTGCAGGGGGGAGAGGGAGGGAGAGAGAGGGAGAGAGAGGGAAGGGGAGGGAGTGGGGGAGGGGGGAGAGAGGGAGAGAGGGAGGGAGAGAGGGGGGGGGGGGGGGGGGGGGGAGGGGGGGGGAGGGGGGAGGGAGGGAGGGGGGGAGAGAGGGAGGGGGAGAGAGGGAGGGAGGGGGGAGAGAGGAAGGCGGGGAGAGAGGGAGTGGGGAGAGAGGGAGAGGGGGGAGAGTGAGGGGGGAGAAGAGGGAGGGGGGAGAGAGGAAGAGAGGAAGGGGAGAGAGGAAGGGGGGAGAGAGGTTGGGGGGAGAGAGGGAGGGGGGAGAGAGGGAGGGGGGAGAGGTTGGGGGGAGAGGTTGGGGGGAGAGGTTGGGGGGAGAGAGGGGGAGAAAGAGGGTGGTTGGGAGAAAGAGGCAGTTAAAAAGAGAGAGTGTGCGTGATAGATGGAGATTGTGTAAGAGAGTGAGAGAGGGCAAGTGGGAGAGAGAGGGGGCGAGTGGGAGAGAGAGGGGGCGAGTGGGAGAGAGAGAGAGAAAGAGAGCTAGAGAGAGCAGTGTGTATATATACACATACATATACACGAAAGACCAGTCACTCTAAGTTCTGTTACTAAGTAAAGTTCATTAGCAATACCAGTTTGCTTGGGAACATGTGGCTTCAAGCTAAAAGACAGAGAAGATTAAAAAAGATTTGGTAATGGAATGCAATAAAGGTTTGGGGGATGAGGTAAATTTTAATTACCGAACTAGAAGATGGATAACAGAGAGAGAGGCATCAGACAGGGTTGGTCTACAAGAGGACTGGATAGATACAATCAATGATTGCTTCTTCAATCATCGTGTGGGAAGCAACCCAAAACTGAATAGAAATTGGATTCCGTGCTGACTTCTCGACCATAGTTAATAGCCTGGCCAGGGCTGGGGAGGTACATCGTATATTCTGGCCACGTCAATACAAGGCTTGAGATTTGGTGATTGAAGGTGTTGGAACCTCATTTCAAAGAGGACTGGTTCACAGAACTGAAATGTGCCGCTAGTTTAGCGAGAAGGCGAGCAGGGAATGGAAAGCTGAATCACGCACACAAACACGCTAAATTTAAAAAAAGAGACAAAATGAAACAGGACTTTGGAAAACAAGTCAGAAATATGAAAGATGTGGCTTAATATCTGCACATGGAATGAAGTGGATAGACCACCCAATGGAGGGTGACCCATGGGGTCGAATAGCTTGGAAACAGGCCCTTCGGTCTAACTTATCCACACCGAACCAACATGTCGCATCTACACTAGTCCCAAATGCCTGGGTTTGGCTCTGAACCTTTCCTATCTACGCACTTGTCCAAGTGTCTTGTAAGTGTTGTTATAGCACCTGCCTCAACTATCTTCTCTGGTAAACATAGACACAAAGTGCTGGAGTAATTCAGTGGGTCAGGCAGCATCTCTGGAGAAAAAGGATGGGTGACATTTCGGGTTGGGACCCTTCTTCAACTATAAAGAATTTAGCTATTCTTCAGATATAACTCAGCATCTGCAGTTCCTTCCTTCACATTAGCTCCTCTGGCAACTCGCTCCTATACCCACCATCCTCTGAGTTAAAAATGTTACCCCTCACGTTCCTATAAATCTTTTCCCCCCCTCATCTTAAGCCTATGGTTCTTGATTCCCCTCTGCTGAATAAAAGACTGTGCATTCACCCCATGTATTCTCCAAGATTTTATACACCTCCACAATATCATATCTCAGCCTCCTACACTCCAAGAAATAAAGTCCCTGCCTGCGCAAACGTTCTCCATCGCTCAGGCCGTCGAGTCCCAGCAACATCTGTGGCGCTCGCAATGGCTGCCTCGCCAACAGTTTGTCTGTCCTTTCCTTCTTTGTGTTTAAATAGTATGTGAATTGTATGTTCTTAGTGTTCTATCGCTTGTTTTATGTGGGGGGTGGGGGGGGGGATTTGGAGAAACCTTTTCCAATCTCTTACCCCGACAGAGATGCAAATTTTATTTCCGTATCATATCTCCATCCGCACTGCAGTTGACGGCCTTTGCTGGAGACCGACTTTTGAGAGGCTGTGGGGAGCCTGCGGAATCCACTGTGGTGGATGTTTATGTTGGCTTTTATGTAGTTTTTTAAAAAATATTTTATTTATTAGAAGTAATGTACATTACAGTGATATAAGCCAAAAATAACATAATACATTTCCTGTACCACTTCTTGTTTTAAACTTTAAAAAGAAGGAAAGTAGAGAGAGTAGTAAGTGTGTGAAAGAGTGATCAAGAGAGACCCGTAGAAACGTAAAACACGAAAAAGAAATAAAAAGAAAACCAAAGAAAAAGAAAGAGAAAAATAGAGAACAGAAGATATTAGAAAGTAAAATAAGATAAAAGGGATATACCTACTTGGTATCTTTACACACCCCTCACCAGGTCTTGAAACCATTTGTTTTCAAAGTTATGTTGCACCCTATACTTGTAATAAGTCGATAAATGGAGACCAAATCTTTTGGAAATGGTCTGATTTGTCTGCTAGGATGAATCTCATGTCTTCCAGGTGTAACATTTCGGACATATTTGAAATCCACATTTTTATCGTTGGTGTGGGAGCGCTTTTCCAGAATTTAAGTATAAGTTTTTTTTTGCCAGAAGCTTTTATGTAGTTATGTGTGTTTTTGCTTATTGTTTCTGTATGACTGTATGGGAATCCTCATATCACTGTACCTTAATTGGTACACATGACAATAAAAGACCTTTGAAACCTAAATCTTCTCTGCACTCTTTCCAGCTTAATGACATCCTTTCTATAACAGGGGGACCAAAACTGAACACAATACTCCAATCTGAAATGAAGTGATGGTATGGAGACTAGAATATAAAGGGCATTGAACTGGAGGAACGACATGAAATGCTGTTTAGTATTAGTTATAGTGTTAGTTGGCAGATACAACATGGATGCAGAGAAGGTTTGCAGAGAAGGTTTGCAGAGAATGATGCCTGGATCGGGGGGTATGAGCTATAGGGAGAGGCTGGGCAGACCACAGCTATCATATTTTTGACTTTTTTCCAATGTTTCATTTTAATATTTTTTTATTTACCATGTTTGTATGCTGGAGTAACTCAACGGGTCTGGCAGCATCTGACCTGCTGAGTTACTATAAATTAATTATTGGGAAATGTCTTGTGAGGTGCATTCCAAAATGTAGATCATCGTCTCTTTAGACTTTAGAGATACTTCAGAAACAGGCCTATCGGCTCACCGAGTCCTCGCCGACCAGCGATCACCCCGTGCTCTACCATTACCCTCCTCCACACGAGAAACAATTTACAATTTCATTGAAGCCAATTAATTTAAGACCTGTGCATCTTTGGAATGTGGGAGGATACCGGAGCACCAGGCGGTCACAGAGAGAATGAACAAACTATGCACAGACAGCACCCGTCGTCAGGATCGAACTCGGGTCTCTGGCGCTGTGAGGCAGCAACTCTACTGCTGTGCTGCCCTTTTCTTTCTGAAAAAATAAGAGATTTTCTTTTTGCTACTTTAGATTGATAAATTCAATCAATTTTATGTGCTTTGCTTTATGTGTCTTCTCGCCTGAAATTCACACAAGCAGCTCATCATAAGGCATCTTACGTAAATAACCACGCATCTTACCAGGGAGGGTGATATAGTGGCACAGCTGGGAGATAGTTTGGCGAGTCGAGACGATCGAGTAAAGTATTATTTTATTTTTAATGATAATAAAGCGATTTATTCGAGCGAGTTTTAAACAGCCAAAATAACGATGCTCCTTCGAGCAGGGTGGAGCTTGAATGAATGCTTTACCAAAAGCCGCAAAAACACTCCCGCGATCGTGTGACCACGCCAGACGTCAATAGCGAAGGTTTGTCATTCCCCAGGCCACCACCAGGTGCCGCTACAACAGTTTAATTTACGGTAGTTAGTTTACATGTACCGAGGTACAGTGAAAAGCTTTTGTTGCGTGCTAACCAGTCAGTGGGAAGACTATACATGATAACAATCAAGCCATCTGCAGAGTACAGATACATGATAAAGGGAATAACATGAATAAAGTTACTGCAAGATGAAGCTCAGTCAATCGAGCCACGTAAAGTATATTAGGTGTGGAGATTTAAGTGTGAGGAACGATTGCAATATGTGATTGTAGATCTGCTTCTGTGGCTCGCACGCAAATAGCCGTCTGGGTTGGGGGCCATCTTGGAGCTACTGCCTCGCAGAGCCAGAGACCCGGGCCCGATGCTGTCCTTGGGCGCTGTGTCTGTGTGGAGTTTGCACGCCCTTTCACCTTTAGTTCCCACACTTCCCACATCCCAAAGACGTGCGGGTTTGACAGTCACTCTCCAACACTGACCCCAGTACGTAGGCAGCGGACGAGAAAGTGGGATAACATAGAACTAGTGTGAATGGGTAACCGATGGTCAGCGCGGATTAGGTGGGCCGGGAAACCTGTTTCTATGATGTATTCTAACCTAAACTGAACTTGGCCAACACAGATGCCTAAGTTACTGATAGTCAGCTACATTGGATGGACAAATTTGGTAATGCTGGACTCTCAATACAGAGCTTACTTTAGTTTAGTTTATTATCGCATGTGTACCGTGGTACAGTGAAAAGCTTTTTGTTGCTTGCTGCCCAGTCAGCAGAAAGACTTTACATGATTACAATCAAGCTGTAAACAGTGTACTGGTACAGGATAAAAGGCAAGGTCACGTTTAGTGCAAGATAAAGCCCAATGAAGACCAATGAAAGATAGTCCAAGGGTCTCCAATGAGGTAGATGGGAGGACAGAACCGCTCTCTAGTTGGTGAAATGGTGGTTCAATTGCCTGTTAACAGCTGGGAAGAAGCTGTCCCTGAATCTGGAGGTTTGCATTCTCACACTTCTGTACGTCCTGCCTGATGGGAGAGGAGAGAAGAGGGAGTGACTGGGGTGAGACTGGTCCTTGCTCTCTCATTTCCATCCACACCTCACGCTACCAGCAGCACCACTGTGCTGCCCACATTGTCCACATAGTATTCCTGCATCTGCAGTCTCCGTTTAGCTTTTCATTTAAGTTAATAGTTGACGTGAAAGGATGAAAAGCAGTGTGCACGGCAGAGTGTGGATGAAGATGATATATTCCCAGTGGGAAAACAAACGCTCTGAGGAATGAGGGTCTCTGGGCTCAGAAATGGACAGGGACGGAGAAATGTGAGATGTTGCATTTTTGGAAGTCTAACATGGGCAGGACCTACACAGTGAATAGTAGAGCTCTGGAGGGTGTTGTACAGCAGAGGGATCTAGGAGTGCAGGTGCATGGTTCCATGAAGGTGGAGTTGCAGGTAGATTGGGTGGTAAAAAAGGCATTTGGCACATTGGCCTTCATCAGTCAGAGTATTAAGTATAAAAGTTGGGAGGTCATGTTGTAGTTGTATAAGATGTTGGTGAGGAACTGATCAGGAACTGAGTGTGGACTTTGGAAGGGGTAGGGTGGGGACCCACAGTCCTGTTTATATCAACAGGTCGATGGTGGAAAAGGGTCAAGAACTTCAAATTCCTGGACGTGCATATTTCTGAAGATCTCTCCTGGTCCCAGAACACTGATGGAATCAAAAATAAAGCACATCAGCGCCTCTACTTCCTGAGAAGATTACGGAGAGTCGGTATGTCAAGGAGGACTCTCTCGAATGTATACAAGTGCACAGTAGAGAGCATGCTGACCGGTTGCATCGTGGCTTGGTATGGCAACCTGCGCGTCCAGGAGCGGAAAAGGCTGCAAAAAGTTGTAAACACTGCCCACTCCATCATTGACTCTGACCTCCCTACCATCAAGGGGATCTATCGCAATCGCTGCCTCAAAAAGGCTGCCAGCATCATCAAGGACTCACACCATCCTGGCCACACACTAATCTCTCCGCTGCCATCAGGTAGAAGGTACAGGAGCCCGAAATCTTAAACATCCAGGTTCAGGAACAGCTGCTTCCCCACAGCCAGCAGACTATTAAACACAACTTCAAACAAACTCTGAACTATAACAGCCTATTGCACTTTATCTGTTTATTTATGTGTATATATATATATATATATATATATATATATAATATATATATAATATATTATATATATATATATATATATATATATATATTATATATATATAGATATATATATATATATATATATATATATATATATATATATATATATCTATATATATATATATATATATATATATATATATATATTCTATGGTATATGGTCACACTGATCTGATCCGTATTTATGCCTACAATATTCTGTTGTGCTGCAGCAAGCAAGAATTTCATTGTCCTATCTGGGACACATGACAATAAACTCTCTTGACTTGACTTGAAGTTGGTGAGGCCCCATTTAGAGTATTGAGTTCAGTTCTGGGCACCATGTTATAGGAAAGATGTTGTCAAGCTGGAAAGGGTAGAAAGAAGGTTTACGAGGATGTTGACAGGACTCGAGGGTCTGAGCTATAGGGAGAGGTTGAGTAGGCTGGGACTCTATTCCTTGGAGTGCAGGAGCATGAGGGGTGATCTTATGGAGGTGTATAAAATCATGAGAGGAATAGATCAGGTAGATGCACAGAGTCTCTTGCCCAGAGTAGGTGAATCGAGGATCAGAGGGCACTGGTTTCAGGTGAAGGGGAAAAGATTTGATAGGAATTGGTGGGATAACTTTTTCACACAATGGGTGGTGGGTTTATGGAACAAGCTGCCAGAGGAGGTAGTTGAGGCGGGGACTATCCCAACATTGAAGAAACAGTTAGATAGGTACATGGATATGACAGGTTTGGAGGGATATGGGCCAAACGCGGGTAGATGTGACAAGAGTAGCTTGGACATGTTGGCCAATGTGGACAGATTGGGCTGAAGGGCCCGTTTCTACACTGCATCACTCCATATCTATGACTTTGAAAAGTTATGAAATTTTTTGGGTCCTATCTGTTCCGGTAGAGGAAACACACAAATGAACTCATTCACACAGTTCTGCCTAATACTTTCCCTAACCTTTAGTTCAACAACTGTTGTTTTAGTTGAGTTTGGACATACAGCATGGAAACAGGCCCTTCGCTTCAGCGAGTCCGGGCCGACCAGTGAACTCTGTACAGTAGCACTATCCTACACACGCTAGGGACAATTGACACAATTTTACCAAAGCCAATTAACCTGCAAGCCTGTATGTCTTTGCAGTGTGGGTGGAAACCGGCGCACCCGGAGAAAACCCACGTGGTCACGGGGAGAATGTACAAACGCCGTGCCGACAGCACCCGTAGTCAGGATCGAACCTGGGTCTCTGGCGCTGCAAGGCGGCAATTGCACTGCGGCGCCATCGTGGCGTCCTACTGTTCTGTAGGCTGTAGGGGTTTTGCGTTTCCCTTTACTCCACAAAAAGGATTCCCCTAGGTTCTAGACCTCGGAATTATGGTGGGATATGATAAAAGGTTGAATTGACCAGAGTGTGCCGATGAGAGAAAACAGAAACCAAGATGGACTCAAAGCAAGTCTAAAATTTACAGGCTTTATTAAACAATGAGAAATCGAATCTCACCAACACTACACAATGCGTGGCTAAACTTATGCTTTAAACTAAGACTATGGACGGAAAACTATCGGGCACGTCGTAAAACTTACTTTAACAATTTTACTCCCCCTCGACCTCTTATTTTGGGAACTTCACCAGGTCACCAGGATACTCACAGCTAAGTCGATGCAGGCCCACGAGCTGTCCAGCAGGGCAGGAAGAGCAGGAAGAGAGAGCGAGTTCTGGCTTGACTTCGACCTTTATACCTGAGCTTCCTTTGAAACCCCCAGGTGGTCCTCTGGATAAAAGGGGTTCTTTTGATGTTTCCCAGTTTCGATCTGGCATGAACAATAGGCTTCCGATGATAAGGGGTTTGCTGATGTCATGATCCCTCAGCCTGATCGTTATCATCCCCGATGGTGATTGTGCTTCTGCTGGCCTGTTTATCACCGTCTGCTGAGGCTTGGTTCCTTCCTTTGTGTATCCAAGAGAATCTCGTTATCTCCGTCTCAGCCTTTCCTGTTCACACCGTTGTGTGATGTCCAAGTCCACAGGCCAGACGGGTTTGATTCTTTCTGTGGATTGGGGGGGGTTTTCCGTTGCAGCCAGCAAATTTGTCTTTTAAAATATCCATGTCCTTATCCAACACCGGATTGGCCCCAATAACTTACAAGGCTAATATGCAACTCTGGTTGGAGGAACACCGTGTATTCCGCTTGTGCAGCTTACAACCCAGTGGTATGAACACTGATTTCTCTAAATCCCTGTAGTCCCTGCATTCCCTCCCTTCCCTTCCTCTCATCCTAGTCATCCTACTGGGTTCCACTGTTCACATCCCTGTATCCCTTCCTCTTCCCCGGCCAACAAAGGGCCATTGTGGGCTCCACACTTCCTTGGCCGTCTGTCACCAGCCCTGATTTGTTCTGCCCTCTTCCGACCTCTAGTTCCACCCTCTCCTCTCACTTCCTGTGTTTTCAGTCTGAAGAAGGATTCCGACCAAAAACGTCTCCCATCCTTTTTCTCCGGAGATGCTGCCTGACTCGCTGAGTTACTCCAACACTTTGTGTCTAATGCTATTGGTGTAATGCTATTTCATGCAACTCATGAAGATGATTGACCTTAACCTTAACACTTGAGTTTGCAGAGCTATCAATATTTTTTATACTTTCATTGATTGGAATATACAGCATGGAAGGAGGCCCTTGAGCCCACACCGACCATCGCTCATCCATTCACACTAGTTCTATGTTATAGTATGTTCTCATCCATTTCCTACACACAAGGGGCAATTTGCAGTGGGCCAATTAACCTACAAACCCTGCATCCCTTTGGCGTGTGGGAGGAAACCGGAGCACCTGGAAGAAAACCATGCGGTCACAGGGAGAACGTACAAACTCCATACAGCCCAGCACCCTAGGTCAGGATTGAACCTGGGTCACTGGCGCTGCAAGGCAGCGACCATACCGCTGCTAACTGTGCCGCCTCCTTGCTGGGCCATTTTGCAAATCAATGCTATTCAGGAGCAGAGAAGGAAGGTACAAAACAAAATCTAAGCATTCAGAAGCTGATTTATTTTGGTACACTGAATTACATTTGCATTATCATGCAGTTAATTCTTCTCTCAAAGGAAATTAAAGCCATGTTGACAGCACCGATTTTACATTACAGTCAATGCCCAATATCAACAATCTGTTCCTCATCAATAATCTGGATTCAAAACCTTAGTGCAGTCAAGTACAAAAAAACCAGCTGGAGCTGTTTGAGACAGGACAAGAATCTCAAACTCATGCAATGTAGAAACAAGTCCTACAGCCCACCTGAGCTGTGCTGACCAAGAGTTCAGGGTTAAGATTAGTACGGGTGTCAGGGGCTATGGGAAGAAGGCAGGAGAATGGGGTTAGGGGGGAGAGATAGATCAGCCATGATTGAATGGTGGAGTAGACTTGATGGGCCGCATGTCCTAATTCTGCTCCGATCACTTATGACCTCAAGAGTGTTTTATTGTTATATGTCCTGAAATGGACCAATGACTCGTTGGGCCGAAGGGCCTGTTTCCGCACTGTATTTCTAAACTAAACCAAAGTAAAGGGGCGGCAAGGCGGTAGGGTTGCTCCCTTGACTACGGGTGCTGCCTGCATGGAGTTTGCACGTTCTCCCCGTGACCGCGTGGGTTTTCTCCAAGATCTTTGGTTTCCTCCCACATTCCAAATACGTGCAGGTTTGTAGGTTAATTGTGTATGTATAACTTTTCCCTAGTGTGTGTAGGATAATGTTAATGTGCGGGGATCGCTGGTCGGTGCGGGCTCGGTGGGCCGAAACGCCTGTTTCCACGCTGTATCTCTAAACTATACTAAAGTAAGCTAAGCTAAGCTAAGTACTCTCTTTTGGATTCTCATCACTCATTTTCTTTCCACTGAGGTAAGGCTCACAAGCCTGTATTTACCCCTGATCCCTGCTGCTCTTCTTAAAGGAGGAGCATGTTATCCTCTAACCCTGTGACATCTCGCCTGTGGTTACCGAAGACTGTGCTGAGGGGCGACTATCCGAACTCCAGCACCGCTGCCTGAGACAGTTCCATTAGAGGCATGTTCAGAAGGACAAGCTGAATTTATATTTGAGGTGCAAAAGAGCTTGTCTCCAATCCAGTTCACAAGCAGGATCATCAGAGATGCACACGGGGTCTGGTGCAAGCGGTTGCAAACGCAGCCTGAAAGCACTTTTGTAAATACAAAGCAGTACACTGCTGCAGCATTGGGAGCAGAAGAATTGGCCCCAATGCACCTGCCTGATGCTTTCCCCAAGGAGAGGACGTGCTCTTCTCCTTCCAGAACCTACTTGTAGAGTGGCATAATTCAGGCCCAACTACAAGCTGCTTCAGGATTCCCAACTGACCTCTCCAGTACGCATCTCTCCGCTTGCAAAAACAGGTCCTTCCCTCCTCCCATCCGGGAGGCGCTACAGGTCTCTCTGTTGCCGGACCAGCAGGTTCAGGAACAGCTTCTTCCCTGCGGCTGTTCCACAACTTAACTCTGCACCTTGGTGATTGCCAGTCACCCCCCCCCCCCCCGCCCGGACACTCCTTCCCCCAGAAAAATTGCACTATTGCTAATGTATGTACATATATTTTGATGTTCCATTATTTTATGTTCGCTCTTCTGGATGAGATGCTAACTACATTTCGTTGTCTTTGTACTGTACACTGCACAATGATAATAAAGATTGAATCTGAATCTGAATCTGACTTGTAGGTAGCCTCCAGCAACTCATCTTCCTCCTCCCCTTTCTCACCCTTCTCCCACCTCTTTCCCACCTCTTTCCCTCCTCTTCCCCCGTGTCCCACCAGGACACAATTATCTTTCCCCTGTTCACATGGTTGGACAATGGCCAGAGATGAAAATAAAAGTTGGGAGACAAACAGATAGAAAAGTGGTGGATTGTGAAGCCAGAGGAAGGAATGTCTGTGGAAGGGAGGAGACAATTTCAAATCATAAGATAGAGTAGATAGAAATTTTTTTTTGCCTTTGGCAGAGATAGCAAAAATAAGAAGGCAGAGATTTAAGTTCAGAGGAAGGAAATTTAAAGAAGCTCTGAGATACAAGGTTTTTTCTTTTACACACACAGAGTAGTTAATAACTGAAACTCACTGCCGAAGGAGGAAGTGGAATCAGATACAAACACTATATTTAAGTCATTTAGACAGATATTTAAACAGGAAAGCCATTGAATGTAAAAGGACACAAAGTGCTAGAGTATTTCAGGGGGTCAGGCAGCATCTGCACAAAGTTTGTACGTTCTCCCTGTGACCTGTGAGGGTTTCCTTCGGGTGCTCGGGTTTCCCGCACACTCCAAAGTTATGCAGGTTTGTAGGCTTCCGTAAATTGTCCCCAATGTGTAGGTTGGAACTAGTGTACGGGTGATTGCTGGTCGGTGTGGACGCAACATTGCATCTCTAAACTAAACCAGGAAAAGTGAAGTCAAATTTATCGCTCAAATATGAAAACGTACATAGTTTCCCAACTCAACCAGAGGTGGATGGAGAGCTGCTTCTAACTTTTAATTTACCTCATGGTTTATTAGTTTTTATTCACTATGTTCTCCAATAATAGCATATCAAAGGGTTGGCGTACTCAATATTGCCTTCCGCTCTGTATTTCAAAGATCCATATCATGTTCCACTTCAATCATCCCCATTGCAATTGCCCTGATGCATCAAAAGCCTTGGTTAATGTGTTGGTTTTGCATTGTTGGTCACACTACTTCATACTTTCCAATGCAATCAATGCCCTTTGTAAAACAATTCTTCTTTCGTGCAAAATCTTTAGGACTAAACACTGGGATAAAAAGTTAGCTTTTTGTTGCAAATCTTTTGAAACTAACTTCAGTGCTGAAATATAGTACAGGGTTAAAGGATGATTTTTAACATTTTAACTCCCCTTTCCATTCCCACACTCACCTTTCTGTCCTCCTCCATTGCCAGAGTGAGGCCACATGCAAATTGGAGGAACAACACCGCATATTATGCTTGGGCAGCTTACAACCCAGTGGTGTGAACATTGATTTCTCTAACTTCAAGCAACCATTGCATTCCCTCTCTCTCCATCCCTCCCCCACCCTATTCGTCCTGCTAATTTCACAGTTCGTATCCCCTCGTTATCACCTCCTCCACAGCCAACAATGGACCATTGTGGGCTCCTTTGGCCGTTGGTGCCGGCTCTGATTTGTGCTGTACCGTTTTATACCTCTAGTTTCCCTCTCCCCTGAATCTCACTCAGAACTTGGGTCTTAACCCGAAACATCACCTATTCCTTTTCTCCAGGGATGCTGCCTGACCCGCTAAGTTACCCCAGCATTTTGTGTCTATCTTAAAGTAAGATGATTTGTATTCAAATCATCTGCCCTTCAGGGAAAGAGAGTATAGGAAAAGTTAAGAAAGACACCAGAATTAACGGGGCAGAAAGCTCACAATAGACAATGGACAATAGGTGCAGGAGTAGGCCATTTGATCCTTCGAGTCAGCACCGCCATTCACTGTGATCATGGCTGATCATCCACAATCAGTAGCCTGTTCCTGCCTTCTCCCCATATCCCTTGACCGCCATCTTTAAGAGCACTATCTAACTCTCTCTTGAAAGCATCCAGAGAATTGGCCTCCATTGCCTTCTAAGGCAGAGAATTCCACAGAGAATTCCTACCTAGATAGGAGGGTATCTCCAAGTGTAATAGGAATCGATGTGAAAGGTTAAGGGAGTAATGGATTAAAAGTATTATATATGAATGCGCAAAGTATAAGAAGTAAAGTGGATGAGCTTGAAGCTCAGATAGAGATGGGTAAATATGACAGTGTGGGGATTACAGAGACATGGCTGCAGGAGGATCGGGACTGGGAACTGAATATTCAGGTTTATACATCCTATAGAAAGGACAGGCAGGTGGGCAGAGGAGGTGGGGTAGCTCTGTTGGTGAGGGATGAAATACTGTCCCTTGCGAGGGGTGACATAGGGACTGACGATGTAGAGTCGCTGTGGATAGAATTGAGGAATTGTAAAGGCAAGAAGATACTAATGGGAGTTATCTACAGGCCCCCAAACAGTAGCCTGGATATACGGTGCAAGTTGCAGCAGGAGTTAAAATTGGCATGTAACATAGGTAATGGCACTGTGGTTGTGGGAGATTTCAATATGCAGGTAGACTGGGAAAATCAGGTTGGTTCAGGACTCCAAGAAAGAGAGTTTGTAGAGTGCCTTCGAGATGGATTCTTAGAGCAGCTTGTACTGGAGCCGACCAGAGAGAAGGCAATTCTGGATTTAGTGTTGTCTAATGCACCAGATTTAATAAGGGAAATCAAGGTAAAGGACCTTCTGTTATCTTCTGATATTAATATATATATATATATAATAAGTTTTAATCTGCAATTTGAGAGGGAGAAGGTTAAATCAGAAGTGTCAGTGTTGCAGTTGAACAAAGAGGACTATGAATACACTGGAAAAAAGATCCAGGAAAAGAGCAGGAATTATGGTGGAACAGCAATGGCAGGAATTTCTGGGCATAATCCAGAAGATGCAGGATCATTTCATTCCAAAGAGGAAGAAAGATTCTAATGTGAGTAGGAGGCAACTGTGGCTGACAAGGGAAGTTAGGGATGGAATAAAACAAAAATAAAAGGTGTATATCATAGCAAAGAGTAGCCGGAAGCCAGAGAATTGTGAAACTTTCAAAAGACAACAGAAGGTAACATAAAAGGGCAACACTGGATGAAAAGAAGATGTAGAAGGGTAAGCTGGCCAAGAATATAAAGAAGGATAGTAAAAGCTTCTTTAGGTATGTTAAGAGAAAAAGATTAGTAAAGACAAATATGGGTCCCTTGAAGGCAGAAACAGGTGAATTTATTATGAGGAACAAGGAAATAGCAGAAGAGTTGAACAGGTACTTTGGTTCTGTCTTCACTAAGGAAGACACAAGCAATCTCCCAGATGTGCTAGAGGACAGAGGATCAAGGGAGACAGAGGAACTGAAAGAAAATTGCATTAGGCGAGAAATAGTATTGGGTAGACTGATGGGACTGAAAGCTGATAAATCCCCAGGGCCTGATGGTCTGCATCCCAGGGTAATCAAGGAGGTGGCTCTAGAAATCATGGACGCATTGGTGATCATTTTCCAATGTTCTATAGATTCAGGATCAGTTCCTGGGGGTTGGAGGGTAGCAAATGTTATCCCACTTTTCAATAAAGGAGCGAGAGAGAAAAGGGGGAATTATAGACCAGTTAGCCCGACATCGGTGGTGGGGGAAATGCTGGAGTCAATTATTAATGAAGTAATAACGGCGCATTTGAATAACAGTAAAATGATTGGTCCAAGTCAGCATGGATTTATGAAGGGGAAATCCTGCTTGACTAATCTTCTGGAATTTTTTGTGGATGTGACAAGTAAAATAGATGAAGGAGAGCCAGTGGATGTAGTGAACCTGGACTTTCAGAAAGCCTTTGATAAGGTCCCACACAGAAGATTAGTGGGCAAAATTAGAGCACATGGTATTGGAGTAGGGTACTGACATGGATAGTAAATTGGTTGGCAGACAGGAAACACAGAGTAGGAATAATGGGTCCCTGTCAGAATGGCAGGCAGTGGCGAGTGGAGTGCCGCAAGGCTCGGTGCTGGGGCCGCAACTATTTACAATATACATTAATGATTTAGATGATGGAATTAAAAGTAACACTATCAAATTTGCAGATGATACAAAGCTGGGTGGCAGTGAGAACTGGAAAGAAGATGCTAGGAGGTTGCAAGGTGACTTGGACAGGTTGAGTGAGTGGGCAGATGCAGTATAATGTAGATAAATGTGAGGTTATCCACTTTGGCAGCAAGAACAAGGAGGCAGATTATTATCTCAATCGTTAAGAAAGAACTGCAGATGCTGGTAAATCGAAGGAAGGCACAAAATGCTGGAGTAACTCAGTGGGTGAGGCAGCATCTATGGAGAGAAAGAATTGGCGACTTTCCGGGTTGAAGAAGGGTCTCGACCGAAACGTCAATTCCTTCTCTCCATAGATGCGGCCTCACCCACCATTATCTCAATGGTGCCAGATTAGGAAGTGCAATGAGATCTGGGTGTCCTTGAACACCAGTCACTGAAAGTAAACATGTTTAAGAAATACCTGCAGATGTTGAAAAAATCGAAGGTAGACAAAAATAATACCGGAGAAACTCAGCGGGTTTCAGCATTTTTGTTTACTGAGAGTAAGCATGCAGGTACAACAGGTAGTGAAGAAAGCTAATGGCATGTTGGCCTTCATAACGAGAGGATTTGAGTATAGGAGTAAAGAGATCCTTCTGTAGTTGTACAGTGCCCTGGTGAGACCACACCTGGAGTATTGTGTGTAGTTTTGCTCTCCTAATTTGAGGAAGGACTTCCTTGCTATTGAGGCAGTGCAGCGTAGGTTCATGACGTTAATCCCCAGGATGGCAGGTCTGTCATATGAGGAAAGATTGGAAAGATTGGGCTTGTATTCACTGGAATTTACAGGGATGAGAGGTGATCTTATAGAAATGTATAAAATTATGAATGTACCGGACAAGCTAGATGCAAGAAAAATGTTCCCAATGTTGGGGGGAGTCCACAACCAGGGACAACAGTCTAAGTTTAATGGTGAGGCAATTTAAAACCGAGATGAGAAAAAACATTTTCACCCAGAGAGTTGTGAATTTATGGAATTCTCTGCCAGAAGGCAGTAGAGGCCAAGTCACTGGATGAATTTAAAAGAGAGTTAGATTGAGCTCTAAGGGATAGAGGAATCAAGGGATATGGGGAGAAGGCAGGCACGGGTTACTGATTGTGGCTGATCAGCCATGATCACAATGAATGGCGGTGCTGGCACGAAGGGACAAATGGCCTACTCCTGCACATATTTTCCATGTTTCTATGTTACTATGCATCCATGTACCTGATAAGACTCACAGATAAGATCCAGTGGCTGCCTAGTAATTGGATCTTTGATTTTGTTTCTCTGCTTTTTCAATAAGAACCATTCTGATAAGTATCATGTAGCACCTCTCGGTACAGTGAAAATGTTTAATTATTCGTTTTGAATGTTGAGAGAATGTTGATCATAATCTGTTCTCCAGAAGGAAGCAGAGGTATTTGTGTTCAATATCAATATCTCATGAACTGAGCATGGCAGCACGGTGGCGCAGCGGTAGAATTGATGCCTCACAGTGACAGAGATCCGGGGTCGATCCTGACTATGGGTGCTGTCTGTACGGAATTTGTACGTTCTCCCTGTGACCGCGTGGGTTTTCTCCGGGTGCTCCTGTTTCCGAAGCAGTCACGGGGAGAAGGTACGAACTCTGATGGAACCTGGGTCTCTGGTGCTGTGAGGCAACAACTTTACCACTGTACAACTGTGCCACCCAGCTTTTGTGATGGTTTGTGTTCAAAATACTGTATGGCGGATGTTCAGAACATTGTGCAAGATCTCAGCCACTTACAATGATACAATGAATTAATTTATTTGTTGTCATTTGCACCTCATTGAGGTTCAAACAAAATTGTTTGTATGACCGCAGAAACCAAATTTCGTTTGAACCTCAATGAGGCGCAAATGACAACAAATAAATTGTATCATTGTATCATTGTATCACTTCAGTTGCAACCTGTGCCCAAATTCTGATATGCAGTTAACTCTACCATCGCCCGGTAGGGAATCGCCTCAGCGCAGAGGGAGAAGAGGAGGGAAGAGACAGTAACCCTAAGACTTTTGCCTCCATCACAGTGAGGAGGTGCCTGGTGAACTCACTGTGGTGGATGTTAATTTGTGTTTACTGTGTGTTGTTTATTATTACATGTATGGCTGCAGGCAACAACATTTCATTCAGACCGAAAGGTCTGAATGACAAATAAAGGATTCAATTCAATTCAATTCAATACAGCATGGAAACAGGTCCTTCGGCCCAACTTGCCCACTCCGGCCAACATGTCCCATCTACACTAGTCCCACCTGCTTGCGTTTGGCCCATTACCTTTCTAAAGTTAACCCTTGGGTTCCTATTAAATCTTTCCCCTTCACCTTTTAACCCATGTCCTCTGGTTCTCGATTCCCCTACTCTGGGCAAGAGACTGTGCATCTACCCAATCTAATCCTCTCATGATTTTGTACTCCTCTAAGGAATAGAGTGCTAGCCTGCTCAACCACTCCCTGTAGCTCAGGCCCTCATGTCCCGGCAACATCCTTGTAAATCTGCTCTGGACCCTTTCCAGCTTGACAACATTTTTTTTGTGTTGCCTTTAGCTGTTGCCAAGAATCTTCCAGCCTATGTTTACTGAAGAAGAAACATTCTTCTGTCCAGTCAATAATACATTATCCAAGTTTCTTTCCCAATTGTGGATAATTAAACCAGTAAACCAACAATCCTGCTTAAACTTCTCAGCATTAAACTCGACCGCACCATTATATTCATGCATCTTTATAAATGCAATTGAAAAATGTTATAGTCCTGACAAATAATTAATTTGTGCAGTGCTAAAAAGCACCCTCTCACAAAATTAACTTGTTATATAAACAGGATACATCAATAGCACTGCAAAAGACTGTGCGGGAGTTTCCAAAGGAGTTATTTGTGTGCATACATCTTTCATGGTGATGCAAAATGCAAACAAAAATCCTCTGCACTGTAAAAAATAATGACCAGGACTGAAGTCCGGCCGAAAGAGAAGTAAGCTGGGAATTTTCTAACATGTAATGAAAATCGTAAATTGATCACAAATAAATAAACTTGTATTTAATTTTTAACCTTAAAGCGTAGGAAAAATGTTTGATTCATATAATTCTGCAGCATCTTAATGTAACACTTTTAGTCATAGAGTCATACAGTGTGGAAACAGGGCCTTCGGCCCAACACTGACCAACGTGCCCCATCTACACTCGTCCCACCTGCCCAGATCCCTAAAAACCTCTCCTATCCATGTACCTGTTCAAATGTTTTTGAAATATTGTTGTACCTCCTCTGGCAGCTTGCTTCATATACCCATCACCCTCAGTGTGAAAAAGATGTCCCTCAATCTCCTATTAAATTTCTCCTTTCTCATCTTAAACCTATGCCCCTTGGTTCTTGATTCCCCAACTCCGGGTAAAAACGCTGTGTATTTGCTTTATCTTTTCTGCTCGTGATCTTAAACATTTTATATGATTATATCTTACTATCTTTAGTGTGTGCAATAGACACAACGTGCTGGAGTAACTCAGCAGTTCAGGCAGCATCTTTAGAGAAAAAGGATGGGTGATGTTTTGGGTCGGGACTCTTGTTCAGACGAACTGCAATGAATTCCCGACCAAAATCTTCAGCTTAGGTCTTGGGAACGTGGCTAGAAACAATGGTTTTCCGATTCCATTTTTGACACAAATGCCAGAGACGGCACGGCAAAGTAGCTGCCTTACAGTACTAGAGACCCGAGTTTGATCCTGACTACGGGTGCTGTGTGAACGTTTGTACGTTCTCCCCGTGACCGAATAGGTTTTCTCCGAGATCCTCGGTTTCCTCCCACACTCCAAAGACGTATAGGTTTGTATGTTAATTAGCTTGGTATAAATGTAAAATTATCCCCAGCGAGTGTAGGGTGGTGTTAGTGTGCAGGGATCGCTGGTCGCTGCAGACGCAGTTGGCCTAAGGGTCTGCTTCCGCGCCTTATCTCAAAACTAAATTAGACGATTTTTCGGACATCTTTCACAACTGCAAGACCTCACTGAGTGATTTATGAACAATGCAACAATTCCATAGTATAAATGATGCTGGATATTCCATGAACAACTTACAAAATCGATACGTGCAGCAATATGATAAATATAAACTCCAGGGAAACCACCTCTGTTCGACTGAAATAACACAAAAGGACCTGAGTAAATTGTCAGCATAAATTTAGGTGCTTTAAGAACCTGTTCTGGGAATTAAACTCATAATTTTCTGGCTAGTGATGAAATTGCTACTATCAACCAACTGTGTGGATAAGAACTGCAGATGCTGGTACAGTAAATAATGAAGATAGATGCAAAGTGCTGGAGTAACTCAGCGGGTCAGGCAGCGTCTTTGCAGAAAAAGGATGGGCGACATTTCGGGTTGGGATCCTTCTTCAGCCTGAAACTGTGGGAAAAGTTACCTGAAACGTCACCGATCCTTTTTCTCCAGAGATGCTGCCTGACCCGCTGAGTTACTCCAGCACTTTGAGTCTATTACCAACAACTACTGGCTTTTTTCTTTTTTTTACAGATTAATATTGCCAGTAATTGTCTTCATTCTAAGTTGCAAAGAATAACCTTCAACAGCTTATAATAAAATGAGCTTCAAGTCAAAATTTGAAATACTTTGAATTATACAGCCTAATGCCCCTGTCCCACTTAGGAAACCTGAACGGAAACCTCTGGAGACTTTGCGCCCCACCCAAGGTTTCCGTGCTGTTCCCGGAGGTTGCAGGTGGTTGCAGGTAGTGGAAGCAGGTAGGGAGACTGACAAAAACCTCCAGGAACCTCCGGGAACTGCACGGAAACCTTGGGTGGGACGCAAAGTCTCCAGAGGTTTCCGTTCAGGTTTCCTAAGTGGGACAGGGGCATTACAGAACTTCAGGGCATCGAAGATCATTTCCCAGACAATGCAATACATAGACAGGTACGTGGATAGGACAGGTTTAGAGGAATATGGACCAAATGTAGGTCGGTGGGACTAGTGTAAATGGGGCATCTTGCTCAGCAGTGGGCAAATTGGACCAAAGGGCCTGTTTCCGTGTTGTATGACTCAATTAATACTTTCAAAGTCTATCCATCATTTGGGGCGGCACAGTGACACAGCACCAGAGTTGCTGCCTTACAGCGCCAGAGACCCTAGTTCGATCCTAACTACAGGTGTTGTCTGTACAGAATTTGTATGTTCTCCCTGTGACCGCGTGGGTTTTTCTTGAGTGCTCTGGTTTCCTCCCACACTCCAAAGACGCACAGGCTTGTAGGCTAAATGGTGATGGCCGGTTGACGTGAACTCGGTGGGCTGAAGGGCCTGTTTCCACACTATGTCTCTAAACTAAACCATCATAACAAGAGAGCCATAGAATCATCATCAAACAGCCTTGTCAATCCTCTTGGTTACCTCCGAAAACTCAGTCAAATTCCTACAACATGATTTGATGATCACCATGCCATTATAACTATCCTTAATCAGACATTACCTTTCCAAATGCAGATAGATCCTGGCTCTCAAAATCCCATGCAGTACGTTTCCCACCACACGATACATCCTTGCAAACTGTGACAGTGGCCACTCCCGCAGAAGCTGCTCTGATCCCGATCACTGGCTGATCAGGTGGACAATCGTAGCAGCTGGGGACAATTAGCCCAGAGAACAGCTGGGGACAATTAGCCCAGAGAACAGCTGGGGACAATTAGCCCAGAGAACAGCTGGGGACAATTAGCCCACAATTAGACACCTGGACCTCATCAGGAGGAGGAAGTGGAAAGAGGAAGAGGGGAGAATGGAAGAGAAGGGGGGGAAGAATGGAAGAGAAGGGGGGGGGAAGAATGGAAGAGAAGGGGGGGGGAAGAATGGAAGAGAAGGGGGGGAAAGAATGGAAGAGAAGGGGGGGAAAGAATGGAAGAGAAGGGGGGAGAGAGGTTAGCTGTGTTCTCCTGTCGCAGGTTTGAGGAAGACTGAGCCACTGGGAACATCAGTGCCTCCGTGTGTTCCAGACTGAGCTGCCAGGAAGAAGCCCTAGGCAGCCAGCGCCTCTACTGGGGCTGAGACCGAGTGGCCGGGGCAAGCCTGAGACGCCTGTGCCTCTTCCTGTCCACGGACAATGAGAGACTGCACCTACACACAGTGGCAAGGACTAAACCACCACGATAAATCTGAGATCACCAGCGCTGCCTCTTCCAGCCCAAAGCTGAGCTGGCGGGATGAACCTGAGACCGCCAGTGCTTCCTCTCGAGGCAAGGGTGAACTGCAGGGGGAAGGCTGAGATGGTCATGCCTCCTCCTTCGATGACCAGGACTGAGGTGCCGGGACAAGCCCGAGATCATCAGCTCCACCACACATACGCTCTGACGGTGAGGGACATGTGGTCCTGGACTTTCTGACTGCTGTAAATGGAACATATCACGTGAGTTCTCCCAACTATGAGTTGTCACTACCAAACCCGGCGTCATCCACGACAGCACAAAAGTTACATAACAATTGGGAGAACCAGCCAATATTCAGGAGAACGCCAACAAACTGCAAGCAAACAATATATACTCATAGGATGGGTATTTAATTGGAAAATGCACATCAACATCATTAAGTACAACATATTAAATTTAGGGAAGGAAAGTTAGTTCAGAAAGTAAGAAACTTGGTGAGTTGGGGAACTAAGAGTTCTGGAGGTGAAAATACATAGATCATTAAAAGCTGCAGTACAAGTTAATAATGAAAAGCAAAAACAAAGCAAACAGTAGGGTTTATTTCTAAAGGGACAGAACTGTAAAGAAACAAGTTACGATGGACCATAAATATATGGAGGCACCGGGCAGATGCAGGAAGATTGGACAATGATACCAGAAATGTAAGATGATATTTACCAAGAAACAAACAACCATTCAAAAGAGAAACGTGACAGCTGACGTATAAAACAAAGAACACAGAATAGGAGAGTACATCTCCGACATACAGGTCTCGAGCCGAAACGTCACCCATTCTTTTTCTCCAGAGATGCCGTTTGACTCGCAGAGTTACTCCAGCTTTTTGTGTTTTATCTATGATAGTACGGGTGGCAGAGGGTATGGGAAGAAGGCAGGAGAATGGGGTTGGGAGAGAGAGGTAGACCAGCCATGATTGAATGGGGGAGTAGACTTGATGGGCAGAATGGCCTAATTCTGCTCCTATCACTTATGGTCTTATGATGGCATCTTTGCCTTGGCCTTTTCTTGCTTTCAGTTCCTCCCCCCCATAATCAGTCTGAAGTAGGGTCCCGGCTCAAGATGTGACCTGTCCATTTTCTCAAGAGCTGCTGCCTGACCCGCTGAGTTACTCCACCGCTTTATGTCTTCTTCTGGTATAAATCAACATATGGACTCCATTTTTCACACACACACGCACACGCACACGCACACACACACACACACACACACACACACACACACACACACACACACACACACACACACACACACACACACACACACACACACACACACATTTTTCAACCTGCCTCTTTCTAACATGACTATCCCAGCATGACAGAGTCTATTCAATGTAGCAAATTCCATCCATGTTGGGAAGGTGATTTCGATTTTAGGCTTCAAAAATACAGCACAGAAACAGGCCCTTTGGCCCACCGAGTCTGCACCGAATCGCAACCAGCCCATACACTAGTACTATCCCACACACTGGGGACAATTTTACAGAAGCCAATTAACCTACAAACCTGTCCGTCTTTGGGATGTGGGAGGAAACCTGGAGCACCCGAAGAAAACCCACATGGTCACAGGGAGAACATACAAACCCTGTACAGATGGCACCCGTGGTCAGGATTGAATCCGGGAGTCTGGCACTGTAAGGCTGTAGCTCTACCACCATACTGCCCAATGCACTGTACTGAGATGGAAAGGTTTGGACGCTTGCCAATGTCCTGGCTCTTGGTCCCCATATCCCTGTATCAGGAAAGGCTGCCCATGTCTTCCTAATCGAAGCTGCTAATGATGTTGGCAACTGCCAACATTGGGAGGTGGCCAGAGAAACAAAATGACAAATTTAGTCTGTTCATGGATTTCCGCTCAGCGGACAGTGAAGTATTGCTGAATCCTTCGTCGGCAGTCTCTTGGGCAACACCGTTAATGAAAGGCTTAATTGGAAAAGCAATATCGACAGTGGAGGGCGTAAGTGCAGGACAGAGAGATTCCGTTGGGATTCATTCGTCACCCACCGTGCTTCCCACGACCTTCAAGTACTCTAAAAGGCATTTGGACAGGTACATGGATAGGACAGGTTTGGAGAAATATGGGCCAAATGCCAGCAGGTGGGACTAGTGTAGATGGGGCATGGACAAGAAGGGCCGAAGGGCATGGAAGTGCAGGGAACAGAGGGATATCGAACATGTGCAGGCAGATTAGATCCCTTCAACTTGACATCATGTTCTGCACGAATATTGTGGGCCGAAGGGCCTGTTCCTGTGCTGTACTGTTCTATGTTGTGAAGCATTCTCATAGCCTGATCACTCCACTGGTAATGGAATTTCAATCAACCTCAGGATATAAGTGGTAGACTATCCTTCCTTGGAGACATGATGATGTCCCATACGGTTGTTACATTGAGCAATACCACCATTGGACCGCAGATATCCATAAAGGAGACTCACCACCAATTTCTCAGCGCAGAAAGGAAAGGGACACAATTATGACTTTGTAAGTGAGGCGTAGAGTCATACAACATGGAAACAGACCCTCTCGGCCCAACTTGCCCACGCCGACCAACATGCCCCATCTACACTGGTCCCACCCACCTGCTCTTGGTCCCATATCCCTCTAAACCTGTCCTATCCATGTATCTGTCTGAATGTTTTTAAACATTGTGATATGACCTGCCTCAACTACCTCCTCTGCAGCTCGTTTCATACACCTACCGCCCTTTGTGTAAAAGAAGTTACCCCTCAGGTTCCTATTAAATCTTTCCCTCCTCACCTTAAACCTCTGTTTCTTAATTCCCCTACTCTGGATAAAATACTGTGCCGTTACCCTGTCTATTTGGTGTTTAGACTGTGGTATTTGAAAGTAGATTTAGTTCATTGCTTTACAAGACGTTCTATCAAATCACCCCCATGATATAATTGGTAACTGGCTTAATTGGTTAATAACTCAAAGAAATGGAAACACAAAGTGTTTTTTATTTACTTTAATGCCAGTCTGTCTTAATGTGGATATTAGTTCTCCTCTTTTGTTTTAGTTTTAGAGATACAGCGCGAAAACAGGCCGATCGGCCCACTGAGTCCGCACCGACCAGTGATCCCCGCATATTAACATCATCCGACACATACTAGGGACAGTTTAATCTTATACCAAGCTAATTAACCTACTAAACTGTACATCTTTGGAGAGTAAGAGGAAACAAAAGATCTCGGACAAAACCTACGCGATCAAGGGGAGAACGTACAAACTCCACGGGGAGAATGTACAAACTCTGTACAGACAGCGCCCGTAGCCAGGATCGAACCCAGGTCTCTAGTGCTGTAAGGCACCAAGTCTACCGCTGTGCCACCATGCCGCCCGTAGCCAGGATCGAACCCAGGTCTCTGGTGGTGTAAGCGCTGTAAGGCAACAACTCTACCGCTGCCCCACTGTGCCGCCCGTAAATGTGAAATGTAAATTGCTAATGAGCAGGTGACCCAGACACATCACACAACCCTGGATAGAAAAATCTTCAAGAAAATTCAACGTTGCTTTAATCTTCAGAGGCATTTCAATCAATTACCACTTGCCTTAAATCAGCAGGGAGCCAAAAGAATAGGGAGCTAAGTAGAATCGTCTTGTTGAAACAGGAATGAGGATCATTGTATTGATTAACTTGTGTGCAATTGAAAGGTTGGCAGTGAGCTATCTTGGTTTTTCCCCCCAAAGGTTGGTATTATTTTTGTCTGCAGACAACACTATCCATGGTCTTCATTTCATTGCTGTCACCTGAAGTGAACCTGCACTGGTTGTTCCACTCAAGAGGCAGCAAGGGCTGAGAGCATTGCAGGAAGTCAACCAGCTTTCTGCATACTAAACGGGAAGGGTCGGTGAAGGAGATGTCTTTAGTTTAAATTTGAGATGCAGCGCGAAAAGAGGCCCTTCGGCCCACCGAGTCCACCATGAGTCCTCCATAGTGGCTGTGAGGTAGCCACTCTATTGCTGCACCACTGTGCCACTCCTAAGAGGTAGTGAGGGTAAGTATCGATGACCATTGACCATGTCACTTCACTCTCACTCCTTTACAGCACTGCTGTGGGTTCAAACCTGAAGACCGTGTGTACAGTGGATGCATACAAATGGCTCGACTGGGCTTGTATTCACTGGAATTTAGAAGGACGAGAGGGTGTCTTATAGAAACATATAACATCCTTAAGGGATTGGACAGGCTAGATGCAGAAATTTTTTTCCCGATGTTGGGGGAGTCCAGATCCAGGGGTCACAGTTAATGAATAAGGGGCAGGCCATTTAGGACTGAGATGAGGAAAAACGTTTTCATGCAGAGAGTAAGTAGAAGAGGCCAATTCACTGGATATTTTCAAGAGTGAGTTAGATATAGCTCTTGGGGCTAACGGAATCAAGGGGTTTGGGGAGAAAGTCGGAACGGGGTACTGATTTAGGATGATCAGCCATGATCATGTTGAATGGCGGTGCTGGCTGGAAGGGTTGAGTGGCCTACTCCTGTTTTCTATGTTTCTATGTTTCATACTTGCCGCCAACACCACTCCCCTAGCCCATAGTTTGTGAAATGCTGAGCACTTACTGTAAGCTTTGCCTTTGCCTTGTCAGTGTGGACTCGGTGTGCCAAAAGGCCTGTTTCCATGCTGCATTTCTCTCAGCACAGGGCACTTGCAGAAGCAGGTGGAAGCTCATGGAGGGCAAGGTCATGCATAGCTTCTACCGCAGAGGAACAGAGTGAAGCATTTTAGTGGGACTGGATGTAAAGCAAGGCTGATTGATATTGACATGGTGCACTGGGAAAGGTGCCAGGAAGCCTCCATTCTCCGTTGAAGGGCATTGCATAGGTCGCACTGTGCAACAGTGATCAGAGTTATAACATTGAAACAGGCCCTTCGGCCCAACCTGCCCACACTGATCAATGTGTCCCATCTACATCTGTCCCACCTGCCTGCGTTTGGCCCATATCCCTCCTATCCATGTACATATCCTATTGTTTCTTGTACGTTACAACAGGGACGACAGATGGCACAATGGGCTAAGTGTTCGGCTGGCAACCGGAAGGTAGCCGGTTCGAATCCCGCTTGGAGTGCATACTGTCGTTGTGTCCTTGGGCAAGACACTTCACCCACCTTTGTCTGTGTGTGAATGTGTGTGTGTGTGAGTGATTGGTGGTGGTCGGAGGGGCCGTAGGCGCAGGTTGGCAGCCACGCTTCCGTCAGTCTGCCCCAGGGCAGCTGTGGCTACAGAAGTAGCTTACCACCACCGAGTGTGACTGAGGAGTGAATGAATAATGCGATGTAAAGCGCCTTGAGTATTAGAAAGGCGCTATATAAATCCCATCCATTATTATTATTATTACCTGCCTCAACTCCCTCCTCTGGCAGCTCGTTCCGTACACCCATCACCCTTTGTGTGAAAATGTTGCCGCTCAGATTACTATTAAACCTTTTCCCCTTCACCTTGAACCTATGCCCTCTTGCTCTCGATCCCCCTACTCTGGGCAAGAGACTCTGTGCATCTACCCTATCTATTCTTCTCATGATTTTATACACCTCCAGAAGATCACCTCTCATCCTTCTGCACAGCAAGTCGCAGCCTTTTCGCCTTCTCCCTATTTTCCACCAGTAGCCTGAGAAAACACAGAGTGTTCTGAGGACGGCACAGTGGTGTAGCGGGTAGTGCCACTGTCGCACGGCTCCAGATAGCCGGGTTTGATCCGTCGTGGTGGTGGGTGGTGGTGGTGGGGGTGGTGGTGGTGGTGGGTGGTGGGTGGGTGGTGGTGGGTGGTGGTGGTGGTGGTGGTGGTCACCTTGTGACCAAGTGGGTTTCCTCCAGGTGCTCTGGTTTCCTCCCACATCCCAAAGACAAGTGGGTTAAATGGGGTAAATCGTTGCAACTGTGTAGGTGAGTGGTGAAACCTGGGGGTGAAGCGATGGGGATTAACGGAGGATGTGTAAATGGGTGGTTGAAGGGCCTGTTTCTGTGCTGTATCACTCTATGACTTTAATCCAAGCTCAGACCCCTACCATCACGGTTCATGTTTTCTACAGGGGCCTGCAGAGTATCTCAACAGTTGATCATCCCTCCTCCATGGACAGACACAAAGAGCTGGAGTAACTCAGCGGGTCTGGCAGCATCTCTGGAGAAAAAGGATGGGTGACATTTTGGGTCGGGTCCCTTCTAAAAACTGGCAGCAAAGGAAATGTCACTGGAGTTAAAAATAGGTCAGAACAAAGCAGGTGACCTCAGGAAGGGTGGAGCCCATAAATGGCCCATTGTTGGCTGGGGAAGGTGCGATAACTAGAGGGGTACAAGGATGCGAATAGTGGAACTAGTAGGAAACTAGAGTGGGGGGTGCGGGGAGAGGGAGTGAATGCAAGGGTTATGTGAAATTAGAGAAATCAACATTCGTACCGCTAGGTTGTAAGTAACCCAAGCAAAATATGAGGTGCTGTTCCTCCACAGTGTGTGTCCACCAAGGACCACTGAAGTCCTTCAGAGAATCCATCATTCTGACTTGGACTCTGGAGCCCACACTGATAGTGCTGGAGTAACTCTGCAGGTCAGACAGCATCTCTGGGGGACATGGATGTTTCAGGTGGGACCCTTCTTCAGGCTGAAAGCTCGAAGAATGGAGGGGTGGCACACAAAGCATGGAAGGATATAGGTGATCTCGAGGGGAAACATTTAATAGGAATCTGAGGGGTAACTTTTTTACACAGAGGGTGATGGGTGATGGGTGCATGGAACAAGCTGCCAGAGAAGATAGTTGAGGCAAAACTAAGAAACATTTATACAGGTACATGGCTAGGACAGGTTTAGAGGGATATCATCTCTGATCCCTCCCACCCAGCTCACCACATCTTCCACCTGCTGCCATCAGGAAGGTGCTACAGCTCACTGTCCGCCAAGACATCTCGATTTAAAAACAGTTCTTACCCACACGCAATCCGAATTCTGAACACACTATGACAACAGCACATATCCTCCCCATGCATGTACTGTATATTGTATGATGTTGTGTTTTATGTTATGTTTGACAGGAATCAGCCTACCTTGTAACATCCTGTACTGAACCTGAATTCCACCAGCTTGACTGTGTGGTCATTAAATAATCTAATCTAATCTAATCTAATCTAATATGGGCCAAACGCAGGCAGCTGGGACGAGTGTAGATGAGACATGTTGGTCGGTGTGAGTAAGATGGGCCGAAGAGTCTGTTTCTATGTGTATCACTCCGTGGCTATGACAAGTGGGGTGGGGGTTTGGTGGGCAATGGTTGGATAAAGGCTAGAGATGAACACATGCAAGGCGTGAGACAGAGGATTAGAGAATTGTCAAGTGAAGCTCGAGAATTGATTCATTGCACAGTACCCACAGGCCTTGGCAGACCGAGTCGAAGTGTCTGGCAAAACGGTCGTTGAGTCTACGCTGCATCTCACCAATTAAGAGGAGCCCATATTGGATACACCGGGTGCAGTAGACGAGGTTGGGAGGAGGTGCACGTGAACCTCTGTCTCACCTGGATGGACTGCTGGGGTCCCTGGATGGAGATGAGGGAGGAGGTACAGGGTCAGGTGTTGCATCTCCTGCAGTTGCAGGGGAATGTACCTGGGGAGGGGGTGGTTTGGGTGGGAAGGGATGAGTGAACCAGGGAGTTGCAGAGGGAGTGGAAAGGGGTGTAGATGGACTATGACTTGATGAATGTCCTGGTACACAATTTAAGGTTATGACAGGTTACGATAGGTTTTTGACAGAGTTAGATGCTGTAAGGCAGTCAAAGGAAATATTGCAACGGCGGTATTTCACAATCTTGTACGTCATATTGCCTGGCCAGACGCCCGACCCCTCCATGCCACTGTCGCTGCCAGGACAATGCTCCTTTACGGCCAAATTAAGGGCCTACATTTCTTACAACTTGAAGGGTAGGGGTGGCACAATGGCTCAGCCGTAGAGTTGCTGCCTTTCAGCACCAGAGACCCGGGTTCGATCCTGACCACGGATGCCATCTGCACGGAGTTTGTACGTTATCTTTGCCACAGCGTGGGTTTTCATCGGGTGCTCCGGTTTCCTCCCACACTCCAAAGACGTGCGGGTGAAATCGTCAAATTGCCCTTGGTGTGTCAGATGTTGTTGGTGCACGGGGTGATTGCTGGTCGTGGGCCGAAGGGCCTGCTTTCGCACTGTACCTCTGAAGTCTAAAAGTACTAGATGGCATCCCACGAGGACCCTTCAGTTTACTGAGAACAGCGAGCCCGTGTTATCTGAGTACCACGATCTCCAGCGCTTCCATCTTAAGTACCTAGAGTACTGGGTTAAGTGGCTTGATGTACAAATTGAGTGCGTTGGTGTTGAACTGAAGTCTTCAGTCAGCGGTTCTGGTACAGGCAACAACTGACTGGAGTGCAAATATTTTAATGCACTTCCCGACATTGCTCGTCTACATCTGACGTCTGTGAACAATGAATGAGCATAATATAACAATTAACATTCCTGACACATCACGAAACATCCCCCGACTCGCGTCAACTCATGGGTTGCTGCCTCACAGCGCCAGAGAACCGGGTTACATCCTGACTACGGGTGCTGTCTGTACAGTATTTACACGTTCTCCACGTGGCTGCGTGAGTTTTCTCCAGGTGCTCCGGTTCCCTCCCACATACCTAAGACATGCAGGTTTGTAGTGTAATTGGCTTTGGTAAAGCAGGAGGAACGTGTAAATACAGACAGCAGCCTGAGTCAGGATTAAACCTGGGACTCTGGCGCTGTAAAGGCAGCAACTCTGCTGCTGCACCACCCTGCCACCCAGTTCTACTAGCCGTCAATATAAAGCCAATAGATTCCAGTGGTAAATCCTGGAGACTCTTGCTAAACCTGAGAACGTCGTTCAAGCACCACCGTAAATCATCATTGAGATGTTGGTACAGTGCAGGAGAAGCTGGGTGGAAAAGTTAATCGGAGTCGTACAGTGCAGAGGACAAGGAGGCTTGAATCAGCTGGGCTGAATGTCTCGTATATCAGTACCATTCATTCTCTTTGATGTAGTGCAAATATAACTTCAACGTTAGGAAGGACATGATGTCAATTATTCCTGAAGTGATACCTATTTCATTTGTACTGATACCAATGAGGAGTCTTGCCCATGGAACTGACAAGGATATCTAGCTTGAGACTTGTAAGTTCATGTTCATATGTCATATTATCAGAATCCGGCCATTCGGTCAATCTTGGTTCTTGGTTTCTTGGTCCTCCAAAATATTCCAAATGGAATTTAAACTGGAGGTGGTGATGGGAGGGCTTAAGCCAGAAAGGGTTATTGGGAAGAAAGAGCTACTTCAAATTTAGTTGCATCTGGTTGGGTAACTATAGTTGGGTGGAGATTATTCCATGCTTAAATTGTGCGGGGGAAGAACGAATTGCTGTATACTGTAACTTTGTAGCTGGGATCACAAATTGGATCGAATGCCCTCGTCTGCTCCTAATCGAGTCTACTCCACCATTCAATCATGGCTAATCTATGTTTCCCTCTCAACCCCAATCTCCTGCCTTCTCCCTATTACATTTGACACCCTTACTAATCAAGAACCTGGCAATCTCTGCATTAAAAAATACCCAATGCCTCCACAGCCGTCTGTGGCAATGAATTCCATACATTCACCACCCTTTGACTAAAGAAATTCCTCCTCATCTCCTTTCTAAAGATACATCCTTTTATTCTGATGCGGTGCATTCAGTCCTAGACTCTCCCACTAGTGATTTACAGTAGCAGTTAAATCACTGCCAGATGCTGTTATTTACTTCCACGCCAGTCTGCATCATGTTTAAGTGTTATTGCAACTTCTAACTGTAGATTGACGCAGGAATAAAATCCATACAGAAACCACCACTTGTTTCTTAACTGAGACAGCATCTACAAGAGCAAGCAACATGTCGCAGCAGATGCTGGTTTACACAAAAGGACACAAAGTGCAGCATTTCTGGATAACATGGATAATGATGTTTCGGATCTTGAACCTTCTTCGGTCTGAAGTAGGGTCCCTACCTGAGATTCTTAGAATAAAGGGGAGGTCATTTAAAACTGAGGTGAGAAAAAACTTTTTCTCCCAGAGAGTTGTGAATTTATGGAATTCCCTGCCTCAGAGGGCAGTGGAGGCCAAATCACCGGATGGATTTAAGAGAGAGTTAGATAGAGCTCTAGGGGCTAGTGGAGTCAAGGGATATGGGGAGAAGGCAGGCACGGGTTATTGATAGGGGACGATCAGCTATGATCACAATGATTGGCGGTGCTGGCTCGAAGGGCCGATTGGCCTCCTCCTGCACCTATTTTCTATGTTTTTATGTTTCTATGTCACGAATCACGTTCAGAGATATCTTTAGAGATACAGCGTGGAAACAGGCCCATCGGCCCACCGTGTCCACCCCATACACTCATTCTATCCTACATATCAGGGGCAATTTACAGAGGCCAATTAACCTGCAAACCTGCACGTCTTTGGGATGTGGGAGGAAACCGGAGCACCCGGAGAAAACCCACGCGGTCACAGGGAGATTGTACAGACTCCTTACAGACAGCATTTGCAGTCAGGATCGAACCTGGGTCTCATGCGCTGTGAGGCAGCAGCTCCACCACTATGCCACTGTACCACTTGACACACTGAGTTACTCCACCACTTTGTACCCTTTTATCTACAAGAGCAAAATGAGTGAACATCAGACTCAGTGGTCAACATATGTTGCACCCTTCAATCTGTCCAGTGTATGCAATGCAAGTTTGAAATAAAAATGCTAAAACACTGTGGCATTACGAGGTTGGACCATTAACAGCTTCTGGCCATATGTACTTTGTCAGAATTCCTTCATGGCTCTGGGCCTGTTCACTGGAATTGCAATAAATTTAAATCAGAATTCATGTCAGAAAAAGCAAGTCTGTTTTTTTTTTTTTGCAATGCCAGAAGAAGCATTTCAGTCCAAACCCTGGTAAAATCAATAGAAGGTATGTTTTATCTATCAGAGGATAACAGAACATAAAAGCTGAAAATTATTGTTGAAATTGGATGAAATAATAAATGCTTTGGGGAAGGGTAAAGACAACAGCATCTGATGACACAGAGTTGTCTTGTTCTCTCCATGAGATTGAAACGGTTGTTTGATTCAAACTCCCTCTGCTAAAAATGCTACACCGAATTAAGCCTGAGGAAAGTGGTTTGCTTGTGTTGTTGAAATGATAACCACAAACATGGATCGGTGTTGTCTGCAGAATTGAGTCTTGATCTAAAATTGAACAGAAATGATAACAGAATTCTGTTCAGCCTCGTTGATTATATGCCTGCTACGGACATGGAACTTTTTGAATGAAGCAACAAGAAAACACTTCAATTGAGCCATAGAGCACAGAAACAGGCCCTTCAGCCCAATTTGCCCACGCCAACCAAGATGTCCCACCTGCCCGTATTTGGCCCATATCCCTCTAAATCTTTCCTATCCATTTATCTGTGCAAATGTCTTTTAAATGATGTTATAATACCTTCCTCAACTACCTCCTATATTGTTTCATTTATCCACCAACCTCTGTATGATAAAGTTGCCTGAGTAAATCTTTTCCTTCTCACCTTAAACCTATATCCACTGGTTTTTGATTTCTCTACTTTGGGTAAAAGACTGTGCTTTCACCTCTTCGATTTCTCTTATACGCCTCTATAAGATCACCCCTTATCCTTCTGCACCCGTAGCCTGTCCAACCTTCCCGTATAGCTCGGGCCTTCAAGTCCTGGGAACATTCTTGTAAATAATATCTCTTTCCAGCTTCGCAACATACTTCCTACAGCATGGTGAACAAAACTGAACACAACAGCCTTAACAATGTCCTGTACAACTGTAACATAACATCCCAACTTCTATACGCAATACCTAGACTAATGATGTTACTGAAAGCCTTCCTGACCACCCTATCTAACTGGGATGATAGTTACTCAGTATAATGTACCTGCACTCCTCAGGAACTTTCAAGGAACTATGTTCCTGCAGTCCTACATCACCGCGACACTCCCCAGGCCCCTATCATTCACTGTGAAGGCCCAGCCCTGGTTTGACTTTCCAAAATGCAACACCTCACATTTATCTACATTAAAACCCATTAAAGGGTCTGTCTCACTTTCACGACCTAATTCACGACCTCTGCCAAGTTTGCCCTTGACTCATACTCGCAGCAAGGTCGGTCCGAGGTCGTAGGAGGTCGTGATGCTAGTCGTAGGTACTCGTGGCATCAAGTAGGTCGGGGCGTTTTTCTAGCATGATGAAAAATGTCCACGAGTAAAAAAGGTTGTGAATTAGGTCGTAAAAGTGGGACAGGCCCTTAAACATTCTTCAGCCCTCATGCCGAACTGTTCAAGTTCCTGCCGTAATTTTTGATAACCATCTCAACTATCTACTGTACCATCGGCAAACTTACTAATCACGCCTTCTGCACTCCCACCCAAATCATTAATATAAAGCACAAACAGCAATGGATCTAGCACTAATCCGTGAGGCACACCACCAGTCACAGGCCTCCAGTTCGATAAACAACCTTCCACCATCACCCTGTTTCCTTCCGTGAAGTTAATTCTCTATCCAGTCAGCTAGCTTTGCCTGTGGATGGCTCAATTGTAATCATAAATAGTATGTCCACCGACTGGTTAGCACATTACAAAAGCTTTTCTCTGTACCTCAGTAAATGTGACAAAAATAAAGTAAAACTGAACTAATATCATATTTCGCTTGGGCAGCTTGCAACCCAGCGGTACGTATCTGATTTCTCTAATTTCAAGTAACCGTTACATTCCTTCTCTCTCCGTCCCTCCCCCACCCTAAACGTTCTGCTAGTTTCACGGATGGTATCCTTTCATTATCACCTCTTCCACAGCCAACAATGGACCATTGTGGGCTCCACCTTTCCTGAGTCATCGGTGCTGGCTGTGATTTGTTCTCTGTACCTTTTCATACCTCTAGTTTCCCTCTCCCGTGACTCTCAGTCTGAAGAAGGGTTTCAATAGACAATAGACAATAGGTGCAGGAGTAGGCCATTTGGCCCTTCGAGTCAGCACCGCCATTCAATGTGATCATGGCTGATCATCCCCAATCAGTACCCCGTTTCAGCCTCCTCCCCATATCCCATGACTCCACTATTTTTAAGAGCCCTATCTAGCTCTCTTTTGAAAGCATCCAGAGAACCTGCCTCCACCGCCCTCTGAGGCAGAGAATTCCACAGACTCACCACTCTCTGTGAGAAAAAGCGTTTCCTCGTCTCCGTTCTAAATGGCTTACTCCTTATTCTTAAACTGTGACCCCTGATTCTGTACGCCCCCAACATCGGGAACATGTTTCCTGCCTCTAGCGTGTCCAAGCCCTTAACAATCTTATATGTTTCAATCCCTCTCATCCTTCTAAACTCCAGAGTGTACAAGCCCAGCTGCTCCATTCTCTCGGCATATGACAGTCCTGCCATCCCGGGAATTGACCTTGTAAACCTACGCTGCACTCCCTCTCTAGCAAGTTTCTATTCAAAAGTCACCTATTCCCTTTCTCCAGAGATGCTGCCTGAATCGTTGAGTTACTCCAGCATTTTGTGTCTATCCATAAACTAAAATCTTGCATCATTCTGCTGCTTTGCATTGCATTTGTTGTTGTATTGATCATCATTATATGTCTACTGCTCACTGTAATCTTCATGTGAACAAGGAAATAAAAGCTCTCCATTGTACCTTGGTACACGTGACATTAGTAAGCCTAAACTAAACCCGCATCCTGGTTATCTGCTTTTCGTAAATCAATTCATTTGTTAGTTTCAGCTTGCAATGAATTTAAAAAAATCACATTTTCATGTTGACCTCGACTTGTTTTCATTTCATGTGTATTTGCAAAGAGCTTTTGTTGTGTTTGGAATGTTGCTTGCCAAAGGCCACGGTATTTTTTAACAAAAGTAGAACAATTTCATCAATTCAACACAGGGATGTGATTTAGGAACCATCAAAGTAAAGGAAAACATGGCCTTCACTTGGTTAATCATAAAATCTGTACATCTGGCCACCATTGATGCCAGCTCGTTGATTAAAGGGAAGAGTACAGTGTGGGCAGCATATATATTTGCAACTTCCCATATAGAGCTTTGCATGCTGCCAGTGGCTAATATCAATTTGTATTCACCATTGTTTTAATGTGAAATATAGGTTCATAAATGATCGGAGCAGAATTAGGCTATTCGGCACATCAAGTCTACTCTGTTATTCAATCATGGCTGATCGATTTCATCCTCCTAATGTAATTCTCCTGCCTTTTCCTTATAACCTCTGACACCCATTCTAATCAACATGTGGCAGCAGATCCATGGACTACATAGTCTCATAAATAACGATGTGATTACCACATAATTTACGACAATGCTTTTGGTTGAAGGAAAGAATTATATCCAGGCCACAAGAGGACTTCTATTGCTTTTAGAACAAAGAACATAGAACAGCACGACACAGAGGCCCTTCCGCCTACAATGTCCGTGCCAAACATGATGCCAAGATAAACTAATCGCATCAGCCTGCATGTTTAGGTTTAGAGTTATTATTGCCACCAAAGTCCAGTGGAAAGCTTTGTTTTGCATGCTATCCAAGCAGATCAGAACTGATTTTGGGCAGCACGGTGGCTCAACGGTAAAGTTGCAGCCCGACAAGTCCAGAGACCTGACTACGGGTGCTTATATGTACTATCCAATTCGATCAGGGTGGACAGTTACACAGCAACAGACTTGCTGCCTTACAGCACCAGTGACCCGGGTTCGATCCTCACTGCGAGTGCTGTCTGTATGGACTTTGTACGTTCTCCCTGTGACCGTGTGGGTTTTCTCCAGGTACTCTGGTTTCCTCCCACATTCCAAATACGTGCAGGTTTGCATGTTAATTGGGTTCTGTAAATTGTCCCTAGTATGTAGGATAGAACTAGTATATGGGTAATCGTTTGTCGGCATGGACTCAGTGGATCGAAGGGCCTGATTCCACGCTGTATCTCTAAACTAAACTAAACTAAATATGCAGCGGACTGCAGTAAAAAGGTTTAATGTTTAAGAAGGAACAGCAGATGCTGGAAAATCGAAGATAGACAAAAATGCTGGAGAAACTCAGCGGGTGCAGCAGCATCTATGGAGCGAAGGCAATAGGCAACGTTTCGGGTCGAAACCGTTCTTCAGACAGTAAAAAGCTTATGTTTGCACGCTATCCAATTAATTGAGATCGTACGATACAACAAGCCAGACACAAGTACAGCAGGTAATGCAAATAGAAACGGACCCCAGAGTGCAGAATATAGTTTACAGCACTGTAGCATTACAGTTCCAGAGTAAAAGTACCAATGTCCACAATGAGGTAGATTGGAAGATCAGGATTACACCCTAGCTGTGAGAGCACCATTTATTGATCTGATAACAGAAGAGAAAAAGCCGTCTCTGCGTCTGATGGTATGTGCTTTCAAGTGTTTGTATCTTCTGCTTGAAGGGAGAGGAGAGAACAGGGGACAACCGGGATGAAAAAGGTCCTTGGTTATGTTGACTGCTCTCCCAAGGCAGCATGAAGTGCAAATAGTGTTGATGGCGGGATAAGGCTTTAATTAAGGTAATATTTCCGAGGGAAAAAAACATGAAATTCTAAACTCGAGCATAATCTGAAACTGAGGTAACTCGAAATAACTCTTAACATTTTCATATTAACTGCTCCAAGGAACAGATTCAGATTTGTTTATTGTCAAGGGTGCAATGAATTCTTTAGTTCGCATGAAGCGCACAGAATGAACAATAAATGCACTAAGTAAAACAATAAATACGGCAGAAAATGCAAAACAGCAGAATAATGCAAGGACGATAGTGCGGTAGGAAGTTGTGTGATAAGAAATATACTGAAATGCAATAAAATAACAACTAGATGAGGTAGAATAGGAATTGAGGGTCAGTCAGCAGAAGGCTCACACATGTCTTTTCATCTCTGGCCTTTGCCCAACAACCTGCCAAACTAGGGACAATTTACAATTTACAGAAGCCAATTAACCTACAAACCCGCACGTCTTTGCAGGGGGAAACTGGAGCACTCGGAGAAAACCCAGGCGGTCACAGAGAGAATGTCAAGTGTCAAGTGTCAAGTTAGTTTATTGTCATGTGTCCCTGTATAGGACAATGAAATTCTTGCTTTGCTTCAGCACACAGAACATAGTAGGCATTGACTACAAAACAGATAAGTGTCCATATAAATATATACACACATGAATAAATAAACTGATAAAGTGCAAATAACAGATAATGGGTTATTAATAATCAGAGTTTTGTCCGAGCCAGGTTTAATAGCCTGATGGCTGTGGGGAAGTAGCTATTCCTGAACCTGGTTGTTGCAGAGTACAAACTCTGCGCAGACAGCACACATAGTCAGTATCTGACTATGGAGCTGTGAGGCAGCAACTCTTCCGCTGCTCCACCGTGTCATCCTTCGTGGAACAGAGCTATTTTATTTTTGAAGAAAGAGATTACAAAGCTGGTCTTTAAATTACTCGAGGGAAGGAATTGCTTGCAGGCAAGTAGTTATTTATGTCCTTGTAGAAGGAACTGGTTGAATTGAGATCCAAGAATGCACAATGTTGTGACACATCAAGGCACATCACAACAAAATTACCAAGGCTTCGTAAAGATTAGTTTAGAGATACAGCGCAGAAATAGGCCCTTCAGCCCACCGGTCTACGTCGACCAGCAAATCCCGCACATTAACACTATCCTACACACACTAGGGATAATTTTTTCATTTACCAAGCCAATTAACCTACAAACCTGTGGGTCTTTGTAGTGTGGGAGGAAACAGAAGATTTTGGAGAAAACCCATGAGATAGCACCCGTAGTGGATAATAAACCTGGGTCTCCGGCGCTGCAAACGCTGTAAGGCAGCAATTCTACCGCCATGCCATCTCTCGAATAGCCTCTCGAGTCCTGGTTCTATGGAATTAAAACTTAGCAGCTGTCCATGTTCTCCAGAGATGTTGCCTGACCCGCTGAGTTACTCCAGCATTTTGTGTCCTCTTTGGTAAACCAGCATTTGTAATTCTTTGTTTCTACTCTCTATCCAAATGAACTTACTCAAATCATCGAGAGGAGAAAACAAAAGGGAAAGTTTGGCAAATTGGTCTTGCTGCCTGACCCGTTGAGTTACCCCAGCACCTTGTGTCTATCTTCAAGCTTTCAACCTCAGTGAATCAAGTGACTCCATGTTAGATGCAGACGAAGAATCAAGAACGTCAGCACAGATCTCAAGTAGCGCCAGGATAGCACAAACTAATAATTTTCAGTGTGATTCCAATCGTACCGGGACTTCAGCTGGGTAAAGTTGAGCTGGGAGATTGAGACAACAAAACGGGCAACTTTCGCCCATACCTTCATCACGCATCCCACCCAATGACAATTCCAGCTCTTACACGTTCCACACTGCACCACTGGCCAGCATCAGCACTGCCCTGTCTACTAATAATCGCGGGCAACTGTTGTTTCGGTTGGAGACATGCTACGGATGCAATCAAATTCCATGACTAACACATGGACAGCACAGTGGTGCAGCAGTAGAGTTGCTGCGTCACAGAGCCACAGACCTGGGTTCAATCCTCACTGCGGGTGCTGTCTGTATAGAGTTTGTACGTTCTCCCTGTGGCCGCATGGTCTTCTCCTCGAGCTCCGGTCTCCTACCACACTCCAAACACGTGCAGTTTTGTACATTCATTGTTCAAGTTCAAGTTCAAGTGAGTTTATTGTCACGTGTCCCTGATAGGAGAATGAAATTCTTGCTTTGCTTCAGCACACAGAACATAGTAGGCATTTACTACAAAACAGAATAGTGTGTCCATATACCATAATATAAATATATACACACATGAATAAATAAACTGATAAAGTGCAAATAACAGATAATGGGTTATTAATAATCAGAGTTTTGTCCGAGCCAGGTTTAATAGCCTGATGGCTGTGAGGAAGTAGCTATTCCTGAACCTGGTTGTTGCAGTCTTCAGGCTCCTGTACCTTCTACCTGAAGGTAGCAGGGAGATGAGTGTGTGGCCAGGATGGTGTGGGTCTTTGATGATACTGCCAGCCTTTTTGAGGCAGCGGCTGCGATAAATCCCCTCGATGGAAGGAAGGTCATTGGCTTCTGTAGCAAAGTGTGTGTAGAATAGTGATACTGTATGGGATGATTGCTGGTCGGCACAGACTCGGCAGGCCGAAGGGCCTGTTTCAATGCTATATCTCGAAGGTAAAGGAAGGTCTGTTGGAATATTCAAAGTGAGAGAGAGGAAACAGTGGTCAGTCTGCAATATAGAAATGCTGTTTCCTCTAAATGTAAACCAGCATCTACAGTTCCTTGTGTCTCTCAACCATTGTTGCTGTCTCAGTTAGCACCTACATAACCTGTAATGGTGGCTTCTGAAAATTAACCTCACGTTTCAATGTCCCTTATGGCAGATGGACATCGAGAAGACCAGTGGGTGTATGAAACGTGGTTTATAACGGGAATGGTGGACAAAGCATTGGTCTGACCCACTTCCAGTCCACTAGATCTAAACCATTAGCCTAACACAGCCTTGGGGGACAGATCGTGAGGCCCTGCCCTGGAATGTACCGATAGGGACAGCACAGTGGTGCAGCGGTAAACTTACTACCTTACAGCATTTAACATTGAAAAGACATTTGGCCAGGTACCTGAGAGGGTGGATGTATATGAGCCAGGTGGGACTGGTGTAGATGGGCCATGTCGGTCGGCACGGGAAAGATGGGCCAAAGAGCCTGTGCCGTACTGTATGACTCTATAACTCTCCCCCACCCTCAATTACAGGGAGAAGGCAGGAGACGGGAGTGTAGAGGAAAATATACAAATTAGCCGTGATTGAATGGCGGAGCAGACTCCATGGGCTGAATGGCTTAATTCTGTCCCTATGTCTTATGGTCTGATGGTCTAATATGACTGATCCAGTGACATGAATTTAGATCCCACCTTGAGAGCTGTTGTACTGATACTCAATGGCGGAGAGAGCGAGTGTCTGAAGAAGGGTCCCGACCCGAAACGTTACCCATCCTTTTTCTCCGGAGATGCTGCCTGACCCGCTGATTTAGTCCAGCACATTGTGTCTATCTATGGTATAAACCAGCAACTGCAATTCCTTCCTAAACATATGAAAAGTCCATTTGTAAATGTCTATTAGTGAAGAATCCATTGTCCTCACCAATTCTGACCTACAGTATATGTGACTCTGGATGCATCAATGTTTAGTTTAGTTCAGTTTAGAGATACAGCACGTAAACAGGCCCTGCGGCATACCGATCCCCCTACACTAACACTATCCTGCACACACTAGAGACATACAAATTCCATACAGACAGCAGCATCCGTAGTCAGGATCGAACCTGATTCCCTGGCGCTGTAAGGCAGCAACTCTGCCGCTGCATCACTGTGCTGCCCCCCGTGCCAACATGCCGCCCCATGTAGTCATATAGTTGACTGCTCTCTGGCAGCTACACAGCCCGGGTGCAATGAGGCATTGTCAGCAAGGTTAACTTGCTTGAATGAATAAATACACAGAGCCCCTCGTACTGGGCAACAATACTTTCAAGTGGGCTAACGTTGCCCCAATTAAGTTTGCATCTTAACAAGATTTCTGGCAGCAACTCGTAGCTTCTCTTAACAGCTCCAAACTGAAGATCGATAACTCTTGATCAAGGAGGATACTGAAAGTGGCTCGGCTGATTTCAGCTCAAGAGTTTAAGTAAGGACTCTGATAGCTTCCAAAGTTGCTTGGCTATTATACAGAAGGGAGTCTCAATAAGCACTGCCAGTGTTTATTCTCCATTCAAGTGAATTCCCGTCCTCCCCAATCAAAGCCTATCAGCATTTCCTTCCCCCACGTGATCTTATCTAACCTCTCAAGCAATCTAACCTTGCCACTGACTGCAACCTCTATCTGTGGTCCTGCCTTTGCACTTTGGGACAATCTCTGGACAAAGAGACTTCTTCTGTTCCCCATCTGTTTCCCACTCATTAACTTGGGTGGAGTTGCTCACATCCAGCCGTGATGTATTTCTGCAAACAGCTGAACCTCAGTTTGGCAGCTGGTAGAGATGCCTCCTCACAGTGCCAAAGACCCGGGTTCGATCCCGACCTCAGGTGCTGCCTGTGTAGAGTCTGGACATTCTCCCTGTTTCCTCTCACATCCTCAAGACGTGTGGGTTTGTAGGTCGATTGGCCCTCTGTGAAATTACCCCTAGTGTGTAGGGAGTGGATGAGAAAGTATGATAACATGTGAACAGGTTGATCAAAGATCGGTGTAGACTAGGTGGGCCGAAAGGCCTATTTCCACGCTGAATTTCTCAACTAACCAACTTACTAACTGAACCTAAACATACATCTACACCCATTCCGTACCATCTAGCATCTCCATTCACCTCAATTGCTGTTAGATCCTTCACTTCAGCGTCAGCAGAATCGCCCTTGAGCTTTTATTACAACCCAGAACCCATCTCCCTTCCTTCTTGCATACACCAGCACTGTGAACAGGAAGGCTGCAGAATACATGAATACCGAATCGTTTCATTATGAAACCCAAATATCTCTTTTTGGTTTAAAAGCAAAACAACAGGATGGATGGCCTGGAACAGGCGATGAATATTTCATGAACTTGTATATTTTATCCAACGGCAAATAATTTGATCGTTTCTGCTTAAACAAAATCGCTGTTATTTTTTATGTTAAAGGATCAGTGAACGAACCCTCCAGACCTTTCTCTCCTCTTCCCGATTAAGTCTTCCTCAAAGCCGATTAGTATTTTAAAGCAGAGATCAGAACTTTGGAACTTTCCTAAAGAATAGGAGTAGAATTAGGCCTTTTGGCCCATCAAGTCTACTCCGCCATTCAATCATGGCTGATCTATCTCTCCTTCCTAACCCCATTCTCCTGCCTTCTCCCCATAACCTCTGACACCCATACTATCAAGAATCTGTCTATCTCTGCCTTAAAAATATCCACTGACTTGGCCTCCGCAGCCTTCTGTGGCAAATAATTCCACAGATTCACCACCCTCTGACTAAATAAAATTCTCCCTATCTCGTTCCTAAAAGAACGTCTTTTACTTCTGAGGCTATGACCTCTAGTCCTAGACTCTCTCACTAATGGAAACATCCTCTCCACATCCACTCTGTCCAAGCCTTTCACTATTCTGTATGGTTCAATGAGGAGACCCCTCATTCTTCTAAACTCCAGGGAGTACAGGCCCAGGGCCGACAAACGCTGTTCATGGCCAAACGCTCACCTACGAATGGAGTCAGCTGATTTTCGTCACTTGCTCGCCGTCTAGAGTTGCTCTAGAGTTCTATTCTAGAGTACTAGAGTTCTAGAGTGCTTGCTCAGAGTTTATAGTGTGGAAACAGGCCCTTTGGCCCACCGAATCAGTAGCCAGGTAGAAGGCGATGGTGGAACCTTGCCATTAAAATGCAACCATTGTGAAGATGGGTAGGAAGGAACTGCAGATGCTGGTTTAATCCAAAGATAGACACAAAAAGCTAGAGTAACTCAGTGGGTTAGGCAGCCCTGACGGTGTTACAGTCACAGTGTCAGAAGATCCTTCAGGGGGGTGAACCCTTGAAAAGCGCCTGGACCTGATGGTATACCCGGTCAAGTTCTCAAGACCTGTGCGGACCAACTGGCTGGAGTTTTCACGGACATTTTATTTTTTGTTTTTTTATTTTAATTTTTTTATTTTATTAGAAGTAAGTACAATCATATGGCACCAAAGTGCCTAATATATATTTTCATAATACATTTTATGTACAACTTCTTTTTTTTTTGTTACATTGAAAAAAGATTAGAATAAGAAAAAGAAGTTAGATAGCAAAGGATAGAAAGATGTGAAATATATAGTGTGTGAAGAAAGAAAACGAGTAAATGAAGAAAGTTGAGAAAGAGAAAATAGAAAAAATAAAATAAAATAAAAAAAGGAGATCATTATTTATAATCTTGACCGACTCTCGTCCAGTCCTGAAACAGTTATTTTTTACAATTGTGTTGCACCATATGATTCCAAAAAAAACGACGAATGGAGACCAACTCGTTATGAATTGGTCTGATTTATCCATTAGGAGGAATCGCATTTCCTCAAGATGAGCTGTGTCCAACATACTTGCAATCCACATTTTAAGCGTTGGTATTGATGTACCCTTCCAAAATTTAAGTATTAATTTTTTTGCTATTATTAAACCATAGTTAAGGAATAGATTTTGAGATGTGTTCAATTTATTCCCATCTTCCATCACACCAAATATAATCGTTTCAGTATTAGGTTCCATTCTTGTCTTGAATAATTTTGTAAATATTTCAAAAATATCATTCCAAAATCTATAAAGTTTTATGCAGGAAACTAAGGAATGTGTTATAGTTGCATTTCGGGCTAGACATTTATCACAAGTGGCGGATATATTTGGATAAAATTTGTTCAATCTTGTTTTTGAATAATATAATCTATGTACAATTTTAAATTAAATTAGATTATGTCTTACATTAATTGAACATTTGTGAATATATATCAAGTATTTTTCCCATGTAACCTTCGTGATTTTTATCATTAGTTCCCGTTCCCACACTTCTCTAAGTACCTCTGTCGATGGTAGGTCTATATTTAGAATACTATTATATAAATATGATATTAATTTTTGTGAGTCAGCTTCAATATTCATTGCTTCTTCCAATACTTCAGAGGTTATTTTTTGATATCCTTGTATATATGTTTTCATGAAATCGCAAATCTGAAGATATTTAAAATATTGGTTGTTTTTCAATTTAAATTTTAATTGTAGTTGTTGGAATGATAGTAGGTTTCCCATTTCGTACATATCCCCGATCCTTCTAATTCCGAGACTTTCCCATTGGTTATATGTCTTATCAATAAGAGATGGTTTAAATAAAGGGTTATTCGCTATTGGCATTAACAATGATAGATTTCTTAATTTTAAAGATAATGTTTTTTGTTTCCAAATTCTTATTGTACCATATATAATTGGGTTCTTCTTATATATTGTGTTATTCAGTTTTTTGGGGGAGAAGAGGATCGTTCCTATATTACAAGGATGGCAATCCTCCTTCTCCATTTTTATCCATTCTGTCTGTTGGGTAGAACTATCCAAACAATAAATCATATTCTTAATATGCACTGCCCAGTAATAATACATAAAATTCAGAAGTGAAAGTCCCCCGACCTCTTTTGGTTTACATAAGTGTTTTTTTGTGATTCTATGTGATCTATAGTCCCAAATATAATTAGTAATATTAGAGTCTAATTTAAAAAAAAAATATTTTGGTATATATACCGGTATAGACTGAAATAGGTATAGTAATTGTGGTAGGAAGATCATTTTTATTGCCTTTATTCTACCTAATAATGATAAGGGATGTGTTTTCCAAAATTTAATCAGCGTATTAAGTTTATTTAATAAAGGTATGAAATTAGCGTTGAATAATGCTTTATATTTTCTAGTAATCTGAATACACAAATATTTAAATTTTTCTGTTGCGATTTTAAAGGGAAACTTCAGTAAGTGTGTAGGTTCTTGAGGTTTTAATGTCATGATTTCACTTTTATTCCAGTTTATTCTATATCCAGAAAAAGACCCAAATTCCTCTATTAAATTTAATAAATTTGGTATGCTCGTTTGTGACTTTGTAATATATAAAAGTATATCGTCTGCATATAATGAGATTTTATTCTTTGAGTCCCTGGTATTATAGCCCTGAATATTCGGATGAATTCTTATACTTTCAGCCAGGGATTCTATCATAAGGGCAAATAGCAGGGGTGTTCACGGACATTTTCAACCTCTCACTGCTGATGTCTGAGGTTCCCACCTGCTTTAAGAGGGCATCAGAGGGCATCCGGTGCACAAGAAGAGCAAGGTGACGTGCCTTAATGACTATTGACCAGAGGCACTAACGTCTGTGGTGATGAAGTGCTTTGAGAGGTTGGTTATGGTGCACATCAACTCCTACCTCGACAAGAACATCGACCAACTACAGTTTGCATACCGCCACAACAGGTTAATGGAGGATGCAATTTCACCGGCTCTCCACTCCGTATTGGACCACTTGGACAATAAAATCACCTACGTCAGGCTGTTGTTCATAGACTCCGTACAAACTCCGTACAGACAGCATTTGTAGTCAGGATCAAACCTGGGTTTCTGACGCTCCGTGGATTGTCACCTTGTCGTGGTAGAGAAGCTTGTGTGGTCTTGAGATCCTGAGAGCAATGCTGTCTGGAGCTATGCTTCTACAGGTGCACAGTAGAGAGCATGCTGACTGGTTGGATCGTGGCTTGGTTCGCCAACTTGAGCGCCCTGGAGAGGAAAAGGCTACAAAAAGTAGTAAACACTGCCCAGTCCATCATCGGCTCTGACCTTCCTACCATCAAGGGGATCTATCGCAGTCGCTGCCTCAAAAAGGCTGGCAGTATCATCAAAGACCCACACCATCCTGGCCACACACTCATCTCCCCGGTAGAAGATACAGGAGCCTGAAGACTGCAACGTCCAGGTTCCGGAATAGCTACTTCCCCACAGCCATCAGGCTATTAAACTCACCATACAAAACTCTGAACATTCATAGCCCATTATCTGTTTATTTGCACTTTATCTGTTTATTTATTCATGTGTGTATATATTTATATAATGGTATATGGACACACTGATCTGTTCTGGATTATTCATGCCTACTATATTCTGTTGTGCTGAAGCAAAACAAGAATTTCATTGTCCTATCAGGGACAAATGACAATAAACTCGCTTGAATCTTGAATCCTTGTAGGGCCACCCATGGCGGTAAGGTCGAGGGGGAGGACTTTGACAAAGAGCAAGACCTCAACGGTGGAACAGGCGGAGGATGACGGCTGACCTTAGGGGAGCGCACAACGGCTGGGAAGGCGGATGAAGGCTGGAGCAGAAAAGGGTCTCCAGTCGTCTTGGACTCCATGCCACTGGAACCTGGCCCAAATCTGTCAAGGATAGTGTGGTGGCTGTCTGTGCACCAGTCTCCCCACGTTAAACAAAGTCACGCACAGGCGTCCTCCAACCCTGGAGCCACCCATGGTCAGCCATGACCGAGTGGGGCCTAAAAAATAGGCAGCAACTCTACCACTGCGCCACAGTCTGCACTCCATTCTGCACATCCACATTTTTGTAAACACTCGATAGAGCCTTCGATAACAGTGAACTCAGAGAGAATTCCTGAGCAGTGGCAGGAGGGATGGATCTGGACCTTCTTCAGACTCAAGTTGTCCAGGGAGACACAAGAAACTACAGATGCAAAAAGGACACAAAGTGCTGGAGTAATTCAGCGGGTCAGGCAGCATCTCTGGAGAACATGGATAGGTGAGTTTTCGGTTCGGCACCCCTCTTCAGATTGAAGAAGGTGCAGACCAAAGATCATAGAGGAGCAAGATAGACCACTCCTCGAAAAACGCGTAGTATGACGCGTGTGATTGTCTACGCCATTTTTTGAGGCATTTTGTTGGGCTTCCCCCCACACTGTCATGGCGTCCTTATCTAAATCTTCACATCACTGCTCTGCTATCAATTGTTCTAATCGTAAATCTAAACGACCCGACCTGTCAATCTTTAGGTTCCCCAATAAAAAAGAAAGGTGAGAAAATATTATTATTATTTTCAGTCGATATTCTGTCGTGAAAATGTTATTTTCTGTTCTCCCATCAACGGCCATTGGGAAACTAGGTTTGTCGGTACATTAGAAAGTTAGTAGACTTATTTTTAATAGATCTTTACTTACCATAATAATAAAGACAATTTTAACACTTCTGTACGTTTTTGGTTTTGTTCTTGTAAGGGATTGGTCTCCAAAATATGGCCCGCGGGACACATTGGGTGCAATGGTGGGCCGGGGGGTTCGGCGGCGGCGGCCGCAATCAAAGATACGAGAGGAGATCTGCTCTATAATCTTTGGTCGGAATGGGACGGCTGCGCGTTATAATGTGTTATCGTTCCACTCCCTCTCCCCCTTCTCCCTGTCCCCCTTCTCCCTCTCCCCCCTTTTCCCCTTCTCCCTCACCCCCTTCTTCCTCTCCCCCATCTCCCTCTCCCCCTTCTCCCTCTCTTCTCTCGATCTCTCTCTCCCCTCTCTTCTCTCGATCTCTCTCTCTCTCCCTCTCTTCTCTCTCCCTCTCTTCTCCCTCTCTCCCTCCCTTCCCTCTCTCCCTCCCTTACCTCTTCGTGAGAGTTGGCAGCTCTGCTATGCCTTGGGTCCAAAAGAGGATAGAAAGAAAATACTTAATGGTCTTTGTAAGAAGATTTTAATAAGCTCTTCTACATTTAAGGTAAATTGACATATTAGAGGCAAAAAGCATCTTCAACATACAGGTCTCTCCACACAACTGAAAACAATTGCATTTAAGTGACATATCATCCATTGTTCAGGCATGTAGTTATGATCATCTTTTTTCTTATTAGTTAATCCTAAATGATATCTCCTGTAATTTCAGATGTCAACAGTGGGTCCAGAATATTCGTCGACAAGATCTCCTGCACCGAACTGCAGAGTATTTGTCAAATAACTGCTGTCTTATGTACATTGTGTGAAATTGTGATTTGTTAACTGCACAAAACTAATGCAAATGGCGATATATTTATTATTGTATCTACGTTGGACATTTTGCTCTTTGGTGTCAGAACGCGGGGTGAGAGATTGCAACCTTCACGTGGTCCGCCCTGTTTCGACAAATCCAATCAACCTGGTGTGCACAGTCAAATAAGATCAAATAGAACAAGTTGTCCTACAACTTTAGGCTGTGCACGCCATACGCAAGAAGAAGAAGAAGAAGTGTCAGAACGCAGTCTGAAGAAGGCATCCGACCTGCAACGTCACCTATTCCTTTTCTCCGGAGATGCTGCCTGACCCACTGAGTTACTCCAGCATTTTATGTCTATCTCTGTTTAGATTGGGCTCGTGGGTGGAGATTGCGGTTGGTCTGGTGATCTAGAACGAGGGCCAAAGTCTCAGAATATGGGTCATGATATTTAGTAATGAGACAAGGAGCAGTTTCTTCACTCAAGGGCTGGGAATCTTGGAATTCTTTATCGCGTGAGATGGTGGAAGTCGAGTCCTTGAAAGGAGAGATATTTTTTTTCAAATACAAAAAGGATGAAGGATAATGGAGAGAATGTGGGAATAAGGTGTTGAGTTGCAGGATCAACAATAATCTTACCGATGGTGGTGTGAACTTAGATGGCTTATCCTTGCTTCTATTTCTTACAGAGATACAGCGCGGAAACAGGCCTTTTGGCCCACCGCGTCCGCATTGACCAGCGATCCCCGCACACTAACACCATCCTACACACACTAGGGACAATTTACACTTATACCAAGCCTACAAACCTGTATGTCTTTGGAGTGTGGGAAGAAACCGAAGATCTCGGAGAACACCCATTCAGTCACGGGGAGAATGTACGAACTCTGTATAGACAGCACCCACTGTAAGGCAGCAACTTTACCGCTGCACCACCTTAATCCACTAGGGCACTAGGTTACAATAAACTTCCTACATATTCCAGGAATGCATCTCATAAAAATGGGAGAGGTTTAAATGCATTGTAAAATCTGCTCTCTGATTCCTAGATCGGTATTGCTCTAATGGCCTCTTTGTATCATTTTCTTTGATTTAAACCATCCATTGTTCTGCATTTAGATTTTATGTTTTCCACTGTGGATCACAAGGCACTGTTTGTTTCAGGGGTGACTAATCTCCAGCGTAATTTGACAAGACAGCCAAGAGGGCAAACACAGGCAGTTCAGATCTGCTGCCTGTATCGCATGAGAGAACAAGAATGAGACCAACTTGTTTTTTGCAGATCATCAACCCCTGACTGATGTTATCAATGCCGATGGTGACTCAAGGAGACTCAACCAGGTGGTGGTTTACAAAGGTCCATGCCCATTGTTCCTCATGGCATACCACCAGCCTCAACAGATCACCTAGTCATAGAGTCTCACAGCGTAGAAGCAGGCCCTTCAGCTCAACTTGCCCACGCTTGCCAACATGTCCCATCTACACTAGTCCCACATGCCTGCATTTGGCCCATACCCCTCTAAACCTGTCCTAACCATTAAATAACCTAAAAGAACTGTCATATGAGGAAAGATTTAAAAGACTAGGCTTGTATTCACTGGAGTTTATAAGGATGAGGGGGATCTTATCATATTGTTTACAGTGTACTATGTTTACAGATTCTGTTGTGCTGCTGAAAGTAAGAATTTAATTGTTCTATCTGGGACAAGCTAGATGCAGGAAATTGTTCTACGTGACAATAAAACACTCTTGTTAGATGCAAGGGGATCTTATAGAAACATATAAATGAATAAAAAGACTGAACAAGCTAGATACAGGAAAAATGTTCCCAATGTTGGGCGAGTCCAGAACCAGGGGCCACAGTCTTAGAACAAAGGGGAGGCCATTTAAGACAGATGAGAAAAAACTTTTTCGCCCAGAGAGTTGTGAATTTGTGGAATTCCCTGCCACAGAGGGCAGTGGAGGCCAAATCACTGGGTGGATTTAAGAGAGAGTTAGATAGATCTCTAGGGGCTAGTGGAATCAAGGGATATGGGGAGAAGGCAGGCACGGGTTATCGATTACGGCTGATCAGCCATGATCACAATGAATGGCGGTGCTGGCTCGAAGGGCCAAATGGCCTCCTCCTGCACCTATTTTCTATGTTTCTAGAACACTCATCCAGCAATCCTCGAGCCCACCAGCTCATCCCGTAGTCAATTCATCAGCTTTTCCATAAGAACTTCCATCAGTTCTTCCAAAAGAATGACAATCATACAATCTCAATTACCCTCAGCCCATCAAGCAGCCCCTTAATTCACCCAGAAGTCTGAACTATTGAATGCTCACTGCATCTCTTTCCATGTCGGCAAGTTAATATCCAGCTGCATGAACCATGGGAAAAGGGAATAAATAGATGCATGTGGTGCAGTGATTTGTGCAGCACTATAGGGCTGGAGACCAAGAGGAGTTCACCATTGAACAGAGTTTGAACGGGGGGCTTGAGGCCCCCGACCGAGGAAGAACAAAAGGAAGGGACTTGAACTTTATTTCGCCTTCCATCACAGTGAGGAATGTGTAGGAGTCACTGGTGAATGTCCGTATTAAAATGTGTTTTTGAGTGCTGTTGCTTTTAATTGTATGACTGACCTGGCCAATGAAATTCCTCGTATGTTGCAAAACATACTTGGCAAATAAAATCTGATTATGATTCTGAAAAGCCTTTCCCTTCCATACTCTTTCCTCTCTTTGATCTTTTTGCAGTTGACTGCCTTTCTGTACTTGTTGCAAGAGATTGTCGCGGCATCCAGCATCCTCGGAGAATGTAGAATTAAAGGCAGAGGCAATGCCAGTTTTAAAGATGGTTATTTGCCTCAAGATTTGATTATTGTATCTCCAGAACCTCCCCAGAGGCTCTGGGAGACACAAAGTTCAAGAGGGAACACAAAAAGCCTAATTAGGAAGAATATTAAGAGTAAGATTTTCAATTAAAATACTGTAATTGATGGAACCTTGCCTTTAAATTGGTTCTTGGATGAAACCCTGATGGGTCTCACATTGTCTCTTTAAATTTACTCTCCTTTTCACACTTGCATTAAAACACACAGCCACCGCCATTCACAGTGATACTGCCCGGCAGTCTCATAATTACAGTCAACACAGCCACCTTGACAGCCACACAAAATGATGTAAATAAAAATTGTTTTCCTTGTTTAAGAAGTTCAATTTAGAATTATTTGAAATTGTGGGGGTTGGTACAAAATACTGCTGACCCACAAATGTGTTGCTATGAGACATTCACATTTAAAAATCCATGTCTCAAAAAAAGCAAGAAGGTGCCCATGTTATTTGACCAACTTATCAGATGAATTTAAATATGTAGGTATGTATGCATTAGTTTTGCTCCTAATTCCCTTTTCCAAATCATTAATATATATGGTAAACAGTTGCGGCCCCAACACCAAGCCTTGCGGCAAAAAAATCCAGAAGATTAGTCAAACATGATTTCCCTTTCATAAATCCATGTTGACTTGGACTAATTATTTTACTGCTATCCAAATGCCCCATTATTACATCTTTAATAATTGACTCCAGCATCTTTCACACCACCAAAGTCGGGCTAACTGGTCTGTAATTCCCTGTTTTCTCTCACGCTCCTTTCTTGAAAAGTGGGGTAGCATTAGCTACCCTCCAATCCACAGGAACTGATCGTAAATCTATTGATCTGTTGGAAAATGATCATATGTATAAATATATATGTATGTGTATATATGCATGTATGTGTATATATGCATGTATATGTATATGTGTGTATATATGTATGTATATATATGTTTATATATGTGTGTATGTATGCATATAAATGTATCCATATGTATGTGTGCATATGTATGTGTATACGTGTGTATGTATGTATGTGTATATATGTATGTGTATATATATGTATGTGTATAAATATATATATATGCATATATTTATTATTACTAGATAATTATATATATAATTGCCTTTATGGTTTATGTATATCATCTTACATGACAAATGAATTAATAGTGATTATTTAAATCAAAGTTGCTTCTGATCCATGAGAATAAACTTTATTATCTCTAACTTGACTCTCACACACAGACACACATTCATATAAATATATAAAATATAGATACGTTAAATTTAATTTTGTGCAGTGTGTGTTAAAGCAATACAAGGGAAACTGCACAATACAATGCAAGGGAAACTACGCAAAGGAGGGGGCTGTTCCCGCTACAAGATACTCGAGGATCTTTGCTTTGGGTCAAAGATTATAGAGGAGCTCTATAATCTTTGCTTTGGATCTCAGCGGGTGGCATACCGGAAGTCGCGTGTCGCATTAAGAAATGGCGGCCGTGACGTTCCGTCACGATACACACGTCAGTCCATTGGATTTCGGAGGAGTGGTCTATCTTGCTCCTCTATGATCTTTGGTGCAGACCATGAACGTCATGTTCTCCAGAGATGCTGCCTGACCTGCTGAGTGGCAGCTCCAGCACTTTGTGTCCCTTAGTGTAATCACCAATGATTCAATGTTTCAATTGTTTTTTTATTATCAAGTGTACTAAGGTACAGGGAGATTGTTTTTTTGCATACAGATCAGTAAGATTATCGCCGTACACAAGAACAATTCCTGGTTAAGTAAATAATGCATAAACCCCCCCCCCCCCCCTTCCCTTCTCCATTGAGTCAGTATGCAAGAGTCGCCATTGTGGGGTCATTTTACAGCTGGCTACAAAGGGCTGTTACAGCCATCGCCTCCTTCCCTGTTGTCCCACTCTCCTTGCACAGCCCTCTTCAATCTGAAAAAGGGTCTCGACCCGAAACGTCACCCATTCCTTCTCTGCAGAGATGCTGCCTGTCCTGTTGGGTTCCTCCAGCATTTTGTGTCTACCTTCAGATTAAACCAGCATCTGCAGTTCCTTGTTTCTTCAAAGAAAACTGCTCCATTGGGACAGGGATAAACAATCAAAGCACACCGTACAAAGTCACTGTACTGAATGTTATTCAAGGGCAGAAGAACGTAAGAATGCTGTTCATCGACTACAGCTCAGTATTCAACACCATTATACCCTCTAAACTGATCATCAAACTCGGTGACCTGGGCATCGACCCCTCCCTCTGCAACTGGAAACTGGACTTTCTAACCAACAGACCCCAGTCTGTTAGGTTAGACAAGCACACCTCTTCAACCCTCACCCTGAACACCGATGTTCCACAGGGCTGTGTGCTGAGCCCCCTCCTCTACTCCCTCTTCACCTACGACTGCACACCTGTACATGGTACTAACACCATCATCAAGTATGCAGATGATACAACGGTGATTGGCCTCATCAGCAACAACGATGAGTCGGCCTATAGGGAGGAGGTCCAGCTCCTAGCAGCATGGTGCGCTGACAACAAACTGGCCCTTAACTCCAAGAAGACCAAGGAGCTCATTGTAGACTTCAGGACGCATCACCGGTTCCTCGCTCCCCTCCATTGAGTCTGTCCAAAGCAAGCGTTGTCTGCGGAGGGCGCTCAGCATCACCAAGGACTGCTCTCACCCCAACCATGGACTGTTTACCCTCCTACCATCCGGGAGGCGCTACAGGTCTCTCCGTTGCCGGACCAGCAGGTCCAGGAACAGCTTCTTCCCTGCGGCTGTCACACTACTCAACAATGTACCTCGGTGACTGCCAATCACCCCCCCCCCCCCCCCCCGGACACTCCTCCCACAGGAAAAACACTATGACTGTATGCATGTAAATAGATTTATTTATTGAAATCATATTCTATGTCGCTCTTCCAGGGAGATGCTAACTGCATTTCGTTGTCTCTGTACTGTACACTGACAATGACAATTAAAGTTGAATCTGAATCTGAATCTGAATCTGAACTTCTCCCGGTTGCCAAACACGTCCCATTCCCACAGTGATCCTTCTGTCCTGGACCCCTTCCATTGTCAGAGTGAGGCCAAACGCAAATTGGAGGAACAGCACCTCATGTACCGCTTGGGCAGCTGACTACCCTGCAGTGTGAATATCGAATTATCTACCTTCAAGTAACCCCCACCCAATTCGTATAAGCTTCAAAGTCGTCTTGTTGAGTCTCATTGACTGTAATTCCTTCTCACCTAGCACACAGCTAATACAATGGCCTGTTTCCTTTATCATTGTTACCTTATTGCATATCTTTCATGCATTTGTTCGATATCTCTCCACATCACCATCTATATCTCTTGTTTCCCTTTCCCCTGACTCTCAGTCTGAAGAAGGGTCTCGACCCGAATCGTCACCTATTCCTTTTCTCCCTCGATGCTGTCTGACCAGCTGTGTTACTCCAGCTTTTTGTCTCTCTTCAGTTTAAACCAGCATCTGCAGTTCCCTCCTACACTTCTCCTGTTAGATGCTGAAGTGGGGGTGCTAATGGCTTTCACTTGTCCTATTCCTGAGTCTGTGAATGGCATTTTAGTTGGGAAGTACAAACTGTGGCCTCTTCATTCAACCCATTGTTTTCAAAGTTTATTTCCATTCACATGTATAGAGTTAGCTTATTTTTTCTTAATTTACAAACTGCATTATAGAAATAGTAGAGAACAGCAAAAATGTCCATCAACGGATAAAATGATAATTGCCGGCAAAAAAACAAATAAAATCCTATCCGAGGCAAATATATGTCAGTTTTATGAAGTGGAGAGCTACTTTTGATAGCTGGTAAATGGAATTTAAGATGTAATAGAGGTTTGAGCTGAATTCTTGTTATTGTGAAATCTGGATGAAGAGGCAACTTTTACAGGGGATGACACGGTGGCGCTGCGGATAGAGCCGCTGTCTCACGGCGCCAGAAACGCGCCGAGACCGCGCCGACCAGCGATCACTCAAGATCTATCCTTCACTCTAGGGACGGACAATTTACAGAAGACAATTAACCAACAAACCCTCACGTCTTTGGAGTGTGGGAGGAAACCAGAGCACCCGGAGAAAGCCCACGCGGTGGCAGGAAGAACGTACAAACTCCACACAGACAGCACCAGAGGTCGGGATCAAACCCAGGTCTCTGGAGCTGTGAGGCAGTGGCACCAACTGCTGGTCTGGTCTGTGTGGACATTGGCTGAATGCCGAAGTGGTGAGGCAGACCACTGATCCATGTGAGGATTTGCCACCTCAGCAAACAACAGAAGGATCTGTTTGTATACAGGGGTGTACAGGTGATCGCTGGTTGGAGCGGACTTGGTGGTCCAAATGGCCTGTTTCCACACTGTATCTCTAAACTAAAACCAAAAATTAAACTAATGTCCATAGGATTATGGATCAGGAGTGAAGTGAGTCCTGCACAACAGCATACCTGCCAAGCTTTGTCCTGCCCCTCCTCTCTCCCCCCCCCCCCCCTCACTCCTCCCTACAATCAGTCTGAAGATGGGTTCAGACTATTGAACTTTCTTTAATCGGAGTTTATCGGACTTTTATGAGCGGCACAGCGGTAGAGTTGCTGCCTTACAGCGCCAGAGACCCGGGTTCTAACCTGACTACGGGTGCTGTCTGTGTGGAGTTTGTACGTTCTCCTGTGACCATGTGGGTTTTCACAGGGTTCTTCAATTTCCTCCCACACTCCAAAGACGTACAGGTTTGTAGGTTATTTGGCTTCGGTAAAAACTGCACATTTTCGCTAGTGGTGGGATAGTGCCAGTGTGCGGGGATCGCTGGTGGGCCGAAGGGCCTGTTTCCGCACTGTATTTCTAAACTAAACTAAACAGTGGCTGCACATTGTAGATGATAAAAAATGCTGATTTACAATTAAAGTTCCAGAAGTGCTGGAGTAACTCAGCAGATCAGGCAGCATCTCTGGAGAACATGGTTAGGTGACGTTTCGGGTTTGGAACTATCTTCAGACACCTATCCATGTTCTCCAGGAATGTTGCCTGACCTGCTGAGTTACTCCAGCACTGTGTGTTTTTCTTTTGCAAGCCAGCATCTGCAGTTCCTTGTTTCTACATTTTGCCTCATTACACTATGCGGTTTTTCTCCTTGTAGTCATCCATTGCCTTTGGTCAAAGATTTACAATTTATTTCACTGAAGCCAATTAACCGACAAACCCGCACGTCTTTGGAATGTGGGAGGAAACCGGAGCACCCGGAGAAAACCCACGCAGTCACAGGGAGAACGCACAAACTCCGTACAGAGAGCACCATGGTCAGGATCGAACCCGGATCACTGGCGCTGTAAGGCAGAGCAACTCCACCGCTGCACCACTGTGCCACAAGCTGGCGGAATAGCACATCGAAATCGGCTTGGGTAACTGACAACCTCATGGCATGAACAATGAAATCTTCAATTATAGGTAACGGCACAAACCTCCCCCTCTCCCTTCTTCCTCCCTAGCAAACCCCCTTACCCATCCCCATTCTTCCATGTTCCCCACCTGGAGTCACACCTATTTCTCCCCTCCCGCTTACATGAATCCCTCTAGCTTCACAATTTATAACTCTTTAATCCTTATGCCTCACACCTTCTGTCTACACATCTCTGGCCTTTGTTCAACCATCTGCCTATCAAATAACCTACCTCTTCACTCTTGACTTTTGACTTGAGTATATGATTATCAACCCCGCCCCCTTCACCTGTATCTGCCTAACTTTGTCCTGCCTCTCCTCCCTTCCAGCTTTCTCCCCCCCCCCCCCCCCCCCCGCCCCCACCACAATCGGTCTGAAGAAGGGCGCCACGACCCAAACTGTCGCCTACCCAAGTTCTCCAGAGCTGCCAAAGATACTCAAAGTACTGGAGTTACCCTAACCCTAACCCTGACCCCCAATACCCAGAGATCATTAGTAAACATTACCAATTCGGATGTTACTTGTGTGGAAAGGAACTGCAGATGATGGTATGCACCGAAGATAGACACACAGTGCTGGAGTAAGCCAGCGGGTCAGGCAGCAGTTCTGGAGAAAAAGGGTGGGTGACGTTTCGGGTCAGGACCCTTCTTCAGGCCGAAAGTAGAGGGGAGGGAACTGGAGGTAAGAAAAGGCCAGAACAAATCAGGGCCGGCAACAGATGACCTCAAGAAGGGTGGAGCCCACAATGGCCCATTGTTGGCTGTGGAAGAGGTGATAACAAAGGGATACAAGGATGTGAACAGTGGAACTAGCAGGATGACTAGGGTGGGGGAGGGAGGGGAGAGGGAGAGGGGGAATGCAGGGGATAATTGAAATGAGAGAAATCAACCCTCGCTGCCTGACCCGCTGACTTACTCCAGCACTTTGCGTCTTTTTTCATGCCTTCTCATCAACCGCCTCTTCATTCTTTCTGCCTTTTAGCCAATTCCTTTGGCCCTGAAGACATCATGTTCTCAGGGTCTGGAACCTTTACTTGCTTCAATTATTCAGTTTTAAAGGGTGTGACACACAGAAAACATTGAAAAGCCAACGAAATAACTCAGCCTCGGTAACCTATCACTTAAATTACTGCCAATGTGATTACACTGTATTGTGAAAGTGGTGCCACTGTTCTTCAAATTGGCACTCAATGTATTATGCTTCAATACATTACGGTCGTAATTATGTTTTGCATGCTGTCACAGCTTATTTATAAAGCCATTGGAGAAGCAATTTGGAATGATTTAAAGAGGGAACATAATCCAGGTGCTACATCCTTTATGTCTTCACATAAACAATCTTTATATATTGCGAGCTTGAATTGGAACTGATGCTTTGAGCGGCTTGGGTAGTGCACACCTTGTACGTGTCCAATGAAACATCCAGCAATCGTTGTTACTGACATTAACATAAGGATAATTTACAATGAGATGAATCCAAAGACAATTAACAATGAGTTTCATTGTCTGTGTAACCCGTTATCACTGAGCCCACAGCCAACATGGTCCGTTCCCGAGATCATATTCGCACTATTTTTGCATATCTTTCATTCATTTGTTCAATATCTCTCTATATCATCGCCTATATCTCTCCTTTCTCTCTTCCCTGACTCTCAGTCTGAAGAGGGCTCTCAATCCGAAGCGTCGCCTATTCCTTCTCTCCGGAGATGCTGCCTGACCTGCTGAGATACTCCAGCAGTTTGTGTCTATCACAATTAACAACAGACTGGCAGTACACTGTCACTGCTCCGTTTATCAATTGTTTTTCAGCCAAGTCATAGAGTCATACAGATGGGACACAGGCCCTTCGGCCCAACTCATCCATGCCGACCATGATGCCCCCACATCGCTCTTTCATCAGGCAAGACTTTTCGGGAGCTCCAGCCACAGCAGCTTCATCTACCCCAATTTGCAAGGCTTGAATTCACCGCGGGATCTTCCATCGCCCGGCGGGGGCTTCAATATTGCGAGCCTAGATCGCCTTGAAGCAGCAGTTTGACTGCCTGACCGCGGGGGAAGAAGCAAGGAGGAGATAAGACATTTTTTACCTTCCATCACAGTGAGGAGGTGCCTGGAGGAGAGTCACTGTGATGGATGTTTATGTTAAATTACGCAATTGTGTGTTTTGTTTGCTTTTTATTGTTATGATTGTATTGCAACGGCATCTCGTTCAAATTTACTTTTGAATGACAAATAAATGCAATCAATCAATCAATCGATCAAAAGGTATAGTATAGTGAAAACGCACACCTCCAGATTCAGGGACAGTTTCTTCCCAGCTGTTATCAGGCAATTGAATCATCCTGCCACAACCAGAGAGCAGTGCTGAACCACATCATCGGGGACCCTCGGACTATCGTTGATCGGACTTGGCTCGCTTTACCATGCACTAAATGTTATTCCCTTATCGTGTATCTGCACACTGTGCATGGCTCGATTGTAATCATGTATTGTCTTACCGCTGACTGGTTAGCATGCAACAAAAGCTTTTCGCTGTACCTCGGTACACTTGACAATAAACTAAACTGATATTCAAGCCATTCCCATTTTCCCGCGTTTGACCCATATCCCTCTAAACCTTTCCCAGCCACATACCTGTCCGTCAGTTGCAAAAGTGTTGAACGCAGTTAAATATTGAAGCACAATGACTTCTTTGTGCTGATCTATGACACAAAGCCCAGCCAAGACTGCACCTGTCCCGTATCGAAGGAGTGAGATCGTAAAATATCTACTTTGTTCCAGCATTCACTCATCATATTGTGAGCTGAAAACGTCTCCGGACTCAAAGGATGGCTGACTAGTTCCCTTTCCAGTCATCTGTATTCTGTGTCACTTTTCCAGAATGAACTTGTATATACTCGGCCCTAAAAGAATGATGTTAGATTACAACAATATGACAAGCGAAACAAATACATTCGTTTTGATTTACTGTGTTACATTTTGATACTGCTAATACTGCACATCTATTTTCAATTTAAAATAAAGTAGAAGCATGTACGAATACACAAGCATAAGCTTTTAGTACATCGATAAATTTTGCCAGATAATTTATGGGATATACTATTTCTTTTTTAATGCTGAGGATGATAAAGTAGCAATTGAATGTATGTTTTAATTTTTTTTTATTATTATCAGTTTCCTACAGCATGTAAAGGCTGTGAAATCTTTGGATAGTGATATAAAGTAGGTGGCAGTGAATTGATCTTGCACCTGATTGCCTTTTTCCTGCATCTAAACGATAGGTTCGGGGTGAGAAAGAAGTAATACACAGAGGGATATTTATTGAAAAAGATTGTAAAATGAAGTGGGACAGCAGGACTCATTCATAATTATGGTGGAGATAGACAGTGGATTAAACCTACAGCAGAAAATGGGCTCCAAGGGATGAAGTAAAAGATGGCACAGTGGCGCAGCGGTAGAGTTCGATCCTGACCCTGGTTGCTGTCTGTACAGAGTTTGTACGTTCTCCTTGTGACTGCATTGGGACAAAGAGAAGAGGCAAGTGTAATACAACTGGTCATGGATGGTCCATCAAACCAACTCAAGGCACCAGTAACACATCAGCTACTGGGTTACAAAAGACGACACACAAAGTGCTGGAGTAACTCAGTGGGTCAGGCAGCTTCCCTGGATAAACATGGATAGGTGACGTTTCAGGTCAGGACCTTTATTCCAAGTCTATCCCACATCCCAATCAGTCTATCCAAAGTTCTATAAAGCTGCATCGTAATGCCCCTGTCCCACTTAGGAAACCTGAACGGAAACCTCTGGAGACTTTGCGCCCCACCCAAGGTTTCCGTGCGGTTCCCAGAGGTTTTTGTCAGTCTCCCTACCTGCTTCCACTACCTGCAACCTCCGGCAACCACATGCAACCTCCAGGAACCGCACGGAAACCTTGGGTGGGGCGCAAAGTCTCCAGAGGTTTCCTTTCAGGTTTCCTAAGTGGGACAGGGGCTTTACTTCCTGACTCTTATTCTCAATGCCCCAACTAATAAAGGCACACACACCAGATGCCTTTCATCTGCACAACCGCTTTCTCATAAACAATCAGAAGGCTCTCCGCCAACATTGAGCACAGAGAGAATGACTGAGCAGCAATGGGAAGATGGAGAAGCCCATACGGGGAGGTGGTGCAGCATTGGACGGGGGAGAGGGGAAGGCAGTGAAACCAGCCCTTAAAACAAATAATCTTCAGTGTACTTCTTGTCCAAAAGAATAACACCAATATTGGCTTGCAAATGGAAATTGACATGGTATATTTACTTCACAAGGCAGACACAGAGTGCTGGAATAACTCAGCGGGTCAGGCAGCATCTCTGGTGAAAAAGGATGGGTGACATTTCGGGTCGGGACCCTTCTTCAGACTGAAAGTAACACTGAGGGAACTGCAGGTTGGAAAAGGCCAGAACAGATCAGGACCAGCAACAGATGACCAAGTAAGGGTGGAACCCATAATGGTGCGTTTTTGGCCTGGGAAGAGGTGATAACTAAGTGACGCATCAAAGGAATTTGTTTACTTCACGTTATCTTAAGTACAATATATGAGAATCTGGTTAACCCCAGTTGAATCATATTTTATAAACAAAATTAAATAGCACTGGTAATTGTAAATCAAGTGAATACGTGTTAATATGAAGATTCTCAGTGGATAGTCACCTTGTCGTGGTGGAGAAGCTTGTGTGGTCCGAAGATCCTGAGAGCGATGCCGTCTGGAGCTTTGCTCCTGGTAGGGCCACCCATGGTGGTAAGGTCGAGGGGGAGGTCTCTGACAAAGAGCAATCCAACCAATGGTAGAACAGGCAGAGGATGATGGCTGACCTTAGTGGAGCGTCACAACGGCTGGGAAGGCGGATGAAGGCTGCAGCAGAAAAGGGTCTGCGGTCGTCTTGGACTCCATGCCACTGGATCCTGACCCAGACCTGTCAAGGTCCGTGGGGTGGCTGTCTGTGCACCAGTCTCCCCATGTTAAATAAAGTCATGCACTGGCATCCTCCTTATAGGGAATAGCACCCTGGAGACACCCATGGTCAGACATGACCGAGGCGGGCCTAAGAAGAAGATTGACATGAATTATTCCTTATAATGCCTGCATTTGCGATTAGCGATTTCTGATATACTGATGTGAATATATCATGTTCTGAGCAAGGAAACTGAGTTAACCATTTTGAATATACACCAAAGATAGACACATAATGGCGGCGCGGTCCTAGTGGCGGCGCGGCTCTGGCTGCAGCGGCTCTCCGGCAGTCCTGTTTGTTTTGTGTTTTTTGGGTTGTTTATTTTCGTTTTGGTTAGTCTAGTTTTGGTTTTTAGTTTCTGTTTGGGGGGGGGGGGTTGAAACGGGGCTTGCTGTCTCTCCCTGCGGGGGAATGCGACTTTTATGTCGTATTCCCCTTCTCTGCCTCCGGCTGCGCTGAGGCCTAATGGCGGAGCTGGCGACCTCGAGGCTCAGGAGGCAGAGCCCGCCAGGACTCGCACTGAGCTCGCTCCCGTGAGGACGGCCCGGCTCGGGGCTGGACAGTGCTTTCGTGAGGGGCTGTGACGCTACCGTGAGGACGGCCGGCCCGAGGAAGGAACGGTGCTCCCGTCGGAGTGGCCGAGCTCGGGGAGGTACGGCGTTCCCAGCCCGAGGGAGGAGCGGCGCCCAGTCGGGGCGGCCCAGCCCGAGGGAGGAGCGGTGCCCGGTCGGGGCGGCCCAGCCCGAGGGAGGAGCGGTGCCCGGTCGGGGCGGCCCAGCCCGAGGGAGGAGCGGTGCCCGGTCGGGGCGGCCCAGCCCGAGGGAGGAGCGGCGCCCAGTCGGGGCGGCCCAGCCCGAGGGAGGAGCGGTGCCCGGTCGGGGCGGCCCAGCCCGAGGGAGGAGCGGTGCCCAGTCGGGGCGGCCCAGCCCGAGGCTGAGACGGTAACGGCACTCACGTGAGGGCGATCCGGCTCGGGGCTGGAACGATGCTACGGTGGCTTGCACGGTGTTCTGGCGGCGGTGGCCTGAGTCCGGGTTTCGGCCGCGGGCCAGCGGCTGCGTCAGCAGGACTGGTGAGCGGCAGCTTCGACCACCCCGGGCCGCGGTGTTTGAGCCGCCGGACAGGTTTTAACATCGCCCGGGGTGTATCGCCTCAGCGCAGAAGGAGAAGAGGAGGGAAGAGACTGGAGACCTAAGACTTTTGCCTCCATCACAGTGAGGAGATGTTGGGTGGACTCACTGTGGTGGATGTTAATATGTGTTTATTGTTGTTTTTTATTGTATTGTATGTATGACTGCTTCAATTTCGTTCAGACTTCGGTCTGAATGACAATAAAAGGCTATCTAATCTAATCTAATCTAATAATGCTGGAGTAACTCAGCAGGACAGGCAGCATCTCTGGAGAGATGGAATGGGTGATGTTTCGGGTCGAGACCCTTCTTTATACTGAATACACAGCACCTATCCTGCTGCTTCCAGGCCCGGACCTACTGCCACCACCGCCGGCCCACACAGCTTCCTCACCCTCCTCCAGGCATTGCCAGCTGCTGTCACCACCACCACTGTTGACCCTCACCTGCACTCCGGCTGCCCGCGGGCCACAGTCATCGACTACGCCGATCCTCACCTCACCTCTCCCCTGGCCACCAGCCTGATGGTGCCGTCAACTCACCCGGATTCCAGGCCCAGTTCTGGACCGAGAGTCTGAAGAAAGGTCTCGACCCAAAGCGTCACATGTCCATGTTCTCCAGGGATGCGGCCTGACCTGCTGAGTTACTCCAGCACTTTGTGTCTTTTTATGTATTAACCAGCACCTGCAATTCTTTGTTTCTACCTCTTATGTAATGATACTCTATTCCTCAGTAATCCCTTACTCTGTTATAGCGGACAATCAGACCACTCCTCCCCTGGACCGTTATAACGAGGGTTTACTCTCGTGTGATCTGATTTAATTGGATAGCATGTAAACTAAGGGCCTGTCCCACGAGCATGCAACCTGCATGCGGCAAGCGTGACCAAACTGGAAGCGGGGGCCGCACGGGGGCCGCGCGGAGGTCGAGTGATCCCCGTACAGGACCGGTCCCACCAGCATACGACTGCATGTGGCGAGCGCGACCAAACCAGAAGCAGGGGCCGCGCGGAGGTCGAGTGATCCCCGTACAGGGCCGGTCTCACCAGCATGCGACTGCATGTGGCGAGCGCGACCAAACCAGAAGCAGGGGCCGCGCGAAGGTTGAGCGAGTGATGTGAACTTCGAGCGAAGTCCGACGGGCGTGCGCTGCGTCAAGACGCTGTGTATGGTGTCGAGACGCTGCGCACGCCCGTCGAGGCGCTGCGTACGGTGTCGAGGTGGCTGCAGGCCGGCAGGCCATTGCCGCGCGGAATTTTTGAACACAGTCAGTTTCTCGGAGCCCCGCGCGATGTCGGGACCAGCTCCGCACAACTCTATATGGCTCCGGCGATCGACGTGGGACCGGTCCCGCGAGGCCGTACGGCTCAAGTGACCACGTTAGGTTGCGCTTGCCGCATGGAGTCGCATGCTCGTGGGACAGGCCCTTTAAGGGCCTGTCCCACATGGGCGACCTAATCCGCGAGTTCTAGCGAGTTTGCCCTCGACACGAGGTCATAGGAGGTCTTCGTAACTCTCCTTCATGCTCGAGAGTGGTCTCCGTATACTCGAGGCTAGGTCGCGGCGTTTTATTCAATATGTTAAAAAATGCCCACGAGTAAAAAAATCGCCATGGAAAAAATCGATACTTTTTTACTCGTAGGTTTAGTCGTTGTAGGTCGTAGTAGGTCGGCATGTTAGTCGTAGGTAATCGAGAGTAGTCGAAGGTAGTCGTAGATAGTCTTCATCATAGTCGAAGGGAGGTTGAAGGGAGGTCAAAGGAGATCGAAGGAGGTCGTCTTCACTCTCCACCATTCGGTGTCCAATCTTCCCGAAGTTAGTCGTATTAAGTCGTAGCTAGTCGAAGCTGGTCTTCAACATAGTAGAAGGAGGTGGAAGGAGGTCTTCTACATAGTCGAAGGAGGTCTTCAACATGTCATTTTTTCAAACTCTTCTAAACTCGCCAATTAGGTCACCCAAGTGGGACAGCCCCTTAAAGCTTTTCACTCTACCTCGATACATGTGACAATAATAACCAAATACCAATACCAAATTGATAGATTGATGCATTAAACATTGAATATAAAATTATGAGAGGCACAGATGGCTACGGTGGCGCAGCGGTAGAGTTGCTGCCTTACAGCAAATGCAGCGCCGGACACCCGGGTTCGATCCCAACTACGGGTTCTGTCTGTACAGAGTTTGTACGTTCTCCCCGTGACCTGCGTGGGTTTTCTCCGAGATCTTCGGTTGATTCCCACACTCCAAAGATGTACAGGTTTGTAGGTTAATTGGCTTGGTAAATGTAAAAGTTGTCCCTAGTTGGTATCGGATAGTGTTAATGTGCGGGGATAGCTGGCCGGCGCGGAGCCAGTGGGCCGAAAGGGTCCGTTTCCGCACTGTATCTCTAAACTAAACTAAACTAAACTAAAGCAGAGAGAGTCAGACCCTTTTTCACAGGATGGAAACAAATCAAGGTCAGTTTATTGTCACTTGTACCAATTAAGGTACAGTGAAATTCAGATTGCCGCACAGTTTTAAGGTGAGAGGGTTAAAGGAGATGTGTGGGGCAAGTTTTTTACACAGAGGGTGGTGAGTGCCTGGAATGTGCTGCCAGAGGTGGTGGCTGAAGCAGATACAAAAGTGGCATTTAAGGGATTTTTCGGAATACAGACATATAGACATGGAAGGAATGGAGGGATGTGGATTATGTGCTGACAGATAAAAATGAGTCTTGGCATCATGTTCGACACACACATTGTGGGCCAATGGGCCCGTTCCTGTGCTGGACTGTTCTATGTTCTATGTTTCACTGTCATTCAAAGGTTCTTGGAGCAGAGTAAGGTCATTCGGCCCATCAAGCCTACTGTGCCATTCAGTCATGGCTGATCTTTCTCTCCCTCCTAACCCCATTCTCCTGCCTTCTCCCCATAACCCCTGACACACGTACTAATCAAAAATCTGTCAATCTCCACCTTAAAAATATCCACTGACTTTGGCCTCCACAGCTGTCTGTGGCAATGAATTCCACAGATTCACCACCCTCTGACCGAAGATCATTGAGAATTTATTATTTTTCAATGACTTTTTTAACCCTTTATCTCAAGCAACATGATAGCATTCGTGAACTCAACAAATACCTTCTGTTTGATTCTTTGCAGCCAACTGTGCAAACTGACATGAACTAAGAGTTCTCCCCACACATTGAATCATCGGTGTCCCTTTGTAAGAACCCCCACATCCTCACAATTGTAAGTTATTGGGGCAAATCCTCCAAAATAATGGAAGAACTTGGATAAGGACATGGATATTTTAAAAAGACAGATTTGCTGGCTGCAACGGAAAAACCCCCAATCCACAGAAAGAATCAGTTTCAAGTTTCAAACCCGTCTGGCCTGTGGACTTGGACATCACACAACGGTGTGAACAGGAAAGGCTGAGACGGAGATAACGAGATTCTCTTGGATACACAAAGGAAGGAACCAAGCCTCAGCAGACGCTGGTAAACAGGCCAGCAGAAGCACAATCACCATCGGGGATGATAACGATCAGGCTGAGGGATCATGACATCAGCAAACCCCTTATCATCGGAAGCCTATTGTTCATGCCAGATCGAAACTGGGAAACATCAAAAGAACCCCTTTTATCCAGAGGACCACCTGGGGGTTTCAAAGGAATCTCAGGTATAAAACAGGAGTCAAGCCAGAACTCGCTCTCTTCCTGCTCTTCCTGCTCTTCCTGCTCTTCCTGCTCTTTCTGCTCTGCTGGACAGCTCGTGGGCCTGCATCGACTTAAGCTGTGAGTATCCTGGTGACCTGGTGAAATTCCCGAAATAGGATAGAGGTTGAGGGGGAGTAAAATTGTGTTAAAGTAAGTTTCACGACGTGCCCGATAGTTTTCCGTCCATAGTCTTAGTTTAAAGCATAAGTTTAGCCATGTATTATGTAGTGTTGGTGAGATTCGATTTCTCATTGTTTAATAAAGCCTGTAAATTTAGACTTGCTTTGAGTCCATCTTGGTTTCTGTTTTCTCTCATCAGCACACTCTGGTCAATTCAACCTTTTTATCATATCCCACCATAATTCCGAGGTCTAGAACCTAGGGGAATCCCTTTTGTTGTATTCTCTCTCTTGGAAACCGCTCGAGTGGAGTGGTGGCCGTTTGACCCTCCGACAAGGGAGAGAATAACTCGGGCAGTTGGGCCCGAAGTGGAGTAAAGGGAAACGCAGAACCCCTACACAATGTGCTTGATCTTCAAGCTTAAAATCGGCAACTTAAATGAATTTGGGAATCCCACACAATTGTGCTTCTGAAAAGAGAAGAGGCCCGGATAGAGTGTATGCGGAGAGGATGGTTCCACTAGCGGGAGAGTCTCGGACAAGAGGGCACGGCTTCAGAATAAAAGGACGTTCCTTCAGAAGGAAGATGAGAAGGAATTTCTTTGGTCCGAGGGTGGTGAATCTGCGGAATTCATTGCCACAGACGGCTGTGGAGGCCAAAGTCAATGGATATTTTTAAGGCGGAGATTGACAGATTCTTGATTAGTACGGGTGTCAGGGGTTATTGGGAGAAGGCAGGAGAATGGGGTTGAAGGGGAAAGCTAGATCAGCCGTGATTGAATGGTGGCGAAGCCGAAATGCTTAATTCTGCTCCGAGAACTTATCAACGAACTTATGAGAACAAATGCAAGCTCGATGTGTCAACATGAGTCAACTTTTTAGTGGCCACATGGTCCTTAAGAGGAGGTGATGCACAGGTTTGTCACCCTTGCAAGCACTTCCACGACGACACTCCACTCTCATGAATGCAGATCCTCAAAACTGGTTGTAAGATCAGGTGTGAAATAATAGACAAGTTAAAGAAAACAAAATGCAATAAATGGAACAGGAACTTAAAGCAAGGTGACCCGAATCACAATCGCCACACAAGAGCAATCTGCTCAGGAAAACTGACTGGTGTAGGAGAGCACAACAGTCTGAACTAAACAAGGACACCAGAAAGCAAAAGATTTAGTTCAAAGGAACATTATTTTATTTTCTATATCTTTCGCTATTTATTTCACTTTTTAGGGCTGTATTAAAAGCAAGAGGATAACCTGGCGGCACAGCTGTAGAGTTGCTGTCTCACAGCGCCAGAGATCTGCGTTGTTTCCTGACCACGTATGCTGCATGTAAAGAGTTTGCGCCTTCTCCCTGTGCCCGTGCGAGTTTTCTCTGGTTGCTCCGGATTCCTCACACACTCCAAAGGCATACAGGTTTGTAGGCTAATTGGCATGGTATCATTGTAAAATGTGTCCGCTAGTATGTGTAGGATAGTGCGAGTGTTGGGGCTGATCGCTGGGTCAGCAGGGCAGTCACAGTGGCACTGCGGTAGAGTTGCTGCCTTACAGCAAAATGCAGTGCAAGAGACGTAGGTTCGATCCCGACTGCGGGTGCTGTTTGTATGGAGTTTGTACGTTCTCCCCGTGATCTGCGTGGGTTTTCTCCGAGATCTTCAGTTTCCTCCCACACTCCAAAGACGTACAGGTTTGTAGGTTAATTGGCTTGATTAATTGGCTTGATAAAAATGTAAAATGATCCGAGTTGGTGATATGCTGAGCACTGCCCTGCTGACTACAAAATTCAGAAGGTTCAGAAGGACTTGGTGGGCCGAAGGGCCTGTTTCCACACTGTATCTCCAGAGTCTAAAATCTGAAGTGCGTGTAAATGTAAAATCATAATTGGTACAACGGACTATACTGTGTTATCTCTCTGTTACTCACTGAAACAGCACTGGATGAGAAGGGATCATATACTTGGAGCAACTGCACTGCTTACTTCAGAAGTAGTGAGATTGGATCCTTTGCATCAATCTGAGAGGAGAGGGAGGGGCTTTATTTCATGTATCATCTAAAGAATATCACAATGCAGGTCTCCCTCAACTGTGCCAGTTTCAACGCTATTCTCAGTTTAGTTTAGTTTACTTTAGTTTTTGGCATATGTACTGAGGTACAGTGAAAAACTTTTGTTGCATGCTAACCTGTAGGGCAATACAATCGAGCCATCCACAGTGTACAGATACAGGATAAAGGGAATAATGTTTAGTGCAAGATAAAGTCCAGTAAAGTCCGATTAAAGATAGTCCAAGAGTCTCCAATGAGGTAGATGGGAGATCAGGACCACTCTCTAGTTGGTGATAGGACAGTTCAGTTGCCTGAGAACAGCTGGGAAGAAATTGTCCCTGAATCTGGAGTTGTGCGGGTTAACGGTCCAGTTCCCTAATAACAGCAGGGAAGAAACTCTGGGAAGAATTCTCTGGAGAACGACTTGAATGGGAAGATTCTTAATGTTTTAAAGTTTTATGTTTTATTCTTAATTGTTTACTGTTTGTCGTGTTGTTTCTTGTGAGCGGAGCACCAAGGCAAATTCTTTGTATGTGTACATACTTGGTCAATAAACGTATTCATTCATTCATTTCTAACCACAGGATTGCTGCCATTAAACCATGTCCACACGCACAAGCACTTTATAGAATAGTGATCAATATAAAGATTAATGCAAAGCCATACAATGACTTTCAGCCATGTGACCAGGAAATGTTATTTGAGTAACTATTGGCTTGAATAAAAACTTTGGCTATGACCAAAAATTAAAAAAATAGTTGTTATGTGAATCCTGTCACAATTTTAAAGTTTGCCGAGTTTCCTGTGTACTGGATGATTGGAATTTTAGATCGTCAATCTTCCTTTCATTTTATAATTAGATATCATGTTGATTATTTCTTTGAGCCATTAAGCTATGATGTACTGCTCAAGGGAAATGAGACAATTTACTTGTCAAATATCCCAACCAATGCACAGACAGATACGAAGCAGAGAAAAAGACACCCAAAGGGCTGGAGTAACTCAGCGGGTCAGGCAGCAACTCTGGCGTAACATGGATCGGTGATGTTTTGGGTCGGGGCCCTTCTTCAGACTTCAACCCTTCTTGTGGCTTCCCACTTAAATTAAAATTAAATGTCTTTATTTATATAGCACATTTTTAGTCAACTTGCATTGACCCCAAAGTGCTTCACATAATTACATTCACACACACAGGCAAAGATGGGTGAAGTGTCTTGCCCAAGGACACACACAGGCAAAGATGGGTGAAGTGTCTTGCCCAAGGACACAACGACAGTATGCACTCCAAGCGGGATTCGAACCAGCTACCTTCCGGTTGCCAGCCGAACACTTAGCCCATTTTGCCATCTGTCGTCCACTTAGGGGCATCACGGTGCCGCAGTGGTAGAGTTGCTCCCTCACTGTACCAGGTACCATGGTTCGATCCTGACTACGGGTGCTGTCTGTACAGAGTTTGTACGTTCTCCTTGTGACCGTGTGGGGTTTCTCCGGGTGCTCAGGATTCCTCCCACATTCCAAAGGCATGCAGGTTTGCATGTTAATTGGCTTCTGTAAATTGTAAATTGTCCCTAGTGTGTAGGATAGTGCTAGTGTACTGGCTGGTCGGCGTGGGCTAAAGGTCCCGTCTCCGTGCTGCATCTCCAAACTCAACTGAACTATAAAGCAGAGTTCATCCTCCAGGCAACACAAGAGAGATTGTCAGTGACTGAAGATAGAAACAGAAAGCTGGAGTAACTCAGTGGGTCAGGCCGCATCTCTGGAGAAAAGGAATAGGTGACGTTTCGGGTTGATACCCTTCTTCAGACTGACCTCCCTCCAGGCTGTTATCCCCCTCTCTCCCTCCATCGTTCCTGCCAGATGCACTGGGTATCTCCAACACTTTCAGTTTGCATTTCCAGCAGCTGTACAGGAGTCGTTTTGATCTCCTTTGCAACTGTGCATCTACTGAGCACCATCTGTTGGCCAATCACAGCCTCACACTATCTCACCTCAGCCTTCGATACTTTTAGTTTAGTTTAAAGACACTGCGTGGAAACAGGCCCTTCGACCCACCGAGCCTGCACCGACCAGTGATCAACCACTATCCTACACTCAAGCACTATCCTACACACTAGGCAGAATCATACTAAGAATAGGAGTGTAGGATAGCAGACCACACGGATTCAGAACACGAGACGCTATGTTTCAGGTGCTCTGCTTGTGCCCTACAAGACTAAAATTTAAAAAAATGTTCCAGTCTTGTGTTTTGTGTCTAGATACAGAGTAGAAATGGGCCCTACAGCCCACAGTGTCTACGCCGACCATCCATCACCCGTTCACACTAGTTCGATGTTATCCCACTTCCTACATACTGGGGACATAGAAAAATAGAAACATAGAAAATAGGTGCAGGAGTAGGCCATTCGGCCCTTCAAGCCTGCACCGCCATTCAATATGATCATGGCTGATCATCCAACTCAGTATCCTGTACCTGCCTTCTCTCCATACCCCCTGATCCCTTTAGCCACAAGGGTCACATCTAACTCCCTCTTAAATATAGCCAATGAACTGGCCTCAACTACCTTCTGTGGCAGAGAGTTCCAGAGAATTACCACTCTCTGTGTAAAAAATGTTTTTCTCATCTCAGTCCTAAAAGATTTCTCCTTTATCCTTAAACTGTGACCCCTTGTTCTGGACTTCCCCAGCATCGGGAACAATCTTCCTGCATCTAGCCTGTCTAACCCCTTAAGAATTTTGTAAGTTTCTATAAGATCCCCCCTCAATCTTCTAAATTCTAGCGAGTACAAGCCGAGTCTATCCAGTCTTTCTTCATATGAAAGTCCTGACATCCCAGGAATCAGTCTGGTGAACCTTCTCTGTACTCCCTCTATGGCAAGAATGTCTTTCCTCAGATTAGGAGACCAAAACTGTACTCAATACTCCAGGGTACACAACATTGCTGGAGAAACTCAGCGGGTGCAGCAGCATCTATGGAGCGAAGGAAATAGGCGACGTTTCGGGCCGAAACCCTTCTTCAGACCCGTACTTTACTCCAGGTGTGGTCTAACCAAGACCCTGTACAACTGCAGTAGAACCTCCCTGCTCCTATACTCAAATCCAGAACCACCAGAAAAATCTACTATCCAGAACCACCAGCACCCAGAGACCATAAGAAAACATTACCAATTCAGATGTTAGTTTTGTGGAAAAGATATGCAAATACTGGTATATACCAAAGATCGACACAAAGTGCTGGAGTAACTCAACGCAGCACCCCTGGTAAAAAGGAATGGGTGATGTTTCGGGTCGGGACCCTTCTTAAGACTGAAAGTTTAGGGGAGGGAACTTGAGGTAAGAAAAGGCCAAAACAAATCAGGGCCGGCAACAGATGACCTCAAGACTGGTGGAGCCCATAATGGCCCGTTGTTGGCTGGGGGAAGAGGTGATAACGAAGGGATACAAGGATGTGAACAGTGGAACTAGCAGGATGATTAGGGTGGGGGAGGGAGGGGAGAGAGGGAATACAAGGGTTACTTGAAATTAGAGAAATCAGCCCTACACACACCAGGGACAAGTTTTTAAACATTTATACCAAACCAATTAACCCACAAACCTGCGCATCTTCGGTGTGTGGGAGGAGACCAGGGCACCCAGGAAAATCCCACATGGTCACAGCGAGAATGTACAAACTCCATACAGGCAGCAACACTGGTCAGGATCAAACCGTGATCGCTGGTGCTGTAAGGCAGCAACTCTACCGCTGTGCTGTACTGGTTGTTTTTAGAAAACATGATCAATTCACATTTTAGGCAGAAAAGTGCCTTTCAGTTTCTTGTCTCTAATTGTTATTTGATCTTAGCTGATATAACAGACGCATTAATTAAGTTGCAAATATAAAACCCCCAGTTAGCACCAAGGAAGTCACCATCATAACTAGTATCTATCAGAGTGCTTCGTGCATGCACTCCCCACAGAAGCATCCAAACTGAATTTAATCCATGCCTTGACCACCAGCCTGAGGATCGAAAATCTAAGCTGGCAGTCAGGAAGTGTTGACAGGGCGACAAGCTTTGGATGTGCTGCTCAATGCATGTACAGGTATATTTAACATAGAAACATAGACAATAGGTGCAGGTGTAGGTCATTCGGCCCTTCGAGCCAGCACCGCCATTCAATATGATCATGGCTGATCATCCCGAATCAGTAACCCATTCCTGCTTTCTCCCCTAATCTGTCAGGGGCAATGCATCTAATGCAGGACGTCAGAATGAAGGACGAAGTCAAACAAAGTAAAATGAGCATCCAGAATTTACAGGATGGCCGGGCTCCAAATTAACATCATTTAGAGCTACAGGGGATTTTTTTTTAAAGTGGTTGCAGGTTGAGATGTTGTGACTTCCCAAGAAATATATCAAGCAAATAGACACAAAATGCTGGAGTAACTTAGCGGGACAGGCAGCATTCCTGGAGAGAAGGTATGGGTGACGTTTCGGGTAGAGACAGACGTGTCTGAAAGAAGGGCCTCGACCTGAAACGTCAACCATTCCTTTTCTCCAGAGATGCTGCCAGCACTTCCAGCATTTTGTGTCTATCTTCGGTTTAAACAAGCGTCTGCAGTTCCTTCCTACAGATAGAGCAAGGAACTGCCAGAAAGAGGGGAGATTGTTCATAGTTTAGGCGAATCATTGCCTCTGCCCAAATGCTGATCTTAGCTCTGCCTCTCACTTGCAAAGTGGAGCCCCTCAGCAGAACTAGGCCACTCATGTTTATGGCCTGCTGGGTAGACAGACGTACGATGTTATGCCATTCACAACAACAGCCATAAAAACCTGGGTTTCGATCTCTGATCTGGGCTCCCTGCTTGCTTTTAGCAAATAATTTTAGTTTAGAGAAACAGTCTCTTTGGTCCACCGAATCCACGCTGACCATCGCTCAGCTATTCGCACAAGTTTAGTTAAGATTAAGAAGGAACTGCAGATGCTGGAAAATCGAAGGTACACAAAAATGCTGGAGAAACTCGGCCCGAAACGTTGCCTTTTTCCTTCGCTCCATAGATGCTGCTGCACCCGCTGAGTTTCACCAGCATTTTTGTGTACCTTTAGTTAAGATTAGTTTGGATTAGTTTATTGTCACGTGTACCAAGGACCAGTGAAAAGCTTTTTGTTGCGTGCTGACAAGTCAGTAGAAAGAGTATACGTTACTACAATAAAGACGTCCACAGTGTAGAGATACAGGATAAGGGGCATAATGTTTAGCGCAAGGTAAAGTTCAGTAAATTCCGATTAAAGATAGTCTGAGTATCTCCAATGAGGTAGATAGTAGCTCAGGGCCGCTCTCTAGTTGTTGATAGGATGTTCCAGTTGCCTAATAACAGCTGGAATGAAACTGCCCCAGAATCTGGAGGTGCGTGTTTGCACGGCACATCTGTGGAAGTTGGTGAGGCTTAAGGAGACTTATGCCGAACTTTCTCAGCCTTCTAATGAGGTACAGATGTTGGTGTGCTTTCTTCAGATCCAGGTCTTCTGACCTTCAGACCTACATCTTTGGAGTGTGGGAGGAAACCGGAGAACCCGGAGGAAACCCACGCATTCACAGGGAGAACGTGCAAACTCTGTACAGACAGCACCCATAGTTAGGATGGAACTGGGGTCTCTGGCACTGTGAGGCAGCAACTCTGTGAGGCACCTACCTCTGTGCCGCTATAATACAGAAACATTAATGTAGAAAATGACACTTTAATGTCGAAACAAAGAACTGCTGATGGTGGTTTCTATGCAAAAGGGGACAAAGTGCTCGGTGGGTGAGGCAGTAACTGGATAATGTGGATAGGTGATGTTTTGGGTCGAGAATATTCTTCAGAGATGTTGCCTGACCTGCTGAGTTACACCAGCACTTTGTTTTGAGTTACACCAGCAAATTGCTTTAATGCAAGAGAATATCCTGCAGAAGGGCCTCGACCCCGAAACGTCACCTATCCATATTCTCCAGAGATGCACCTGAAAAGCGAGATCTAATGCATGTAATTTTCTCAGCTCGGGTCTTTGCTTTCCAGAATGAGCCTGCGGACTGATGTAGTCCTACACTGGGGAGGGTTTGATGTGAAGTCCACTGGGGCATTTGTGTGATGCTTGAGGGGAACTGAAAATATGGTTCAAAGAATCCACGATCAAAAATAAAAGAAAGAAAGAAATATGCTCGCAAAGCCGTCAAAACATGATGAACAGCGCACAATATGAAGCAACATTTATCTGCTTTTATTGCTCCTGTTATACCCTGAAGGACTTACGTAGAATACTATTTGCCAACCTCCAGGATAAGATTAATTACTAATCTCAGGACAAGGCCATGGGCGACTTGGGAATAATGTCACAGGTCCATTCATTTCTCCTGCATAGGGCTATTGGTGAGAAACAAAACCTATTTGGGATGGAGGGGGGTGTGGTGGGGTGGGGGGAAGATAGTTATATTCACTTTTCATTGGATGTGGGAAGATTGCACAGATGAAGTGTGAAAATGCACACCTCCAGATTCAGGGACAGTTTCTTCCCCGCTGTTATCAGGCAACTGAACCATCCTATCACCAACTAGAGAGCGGTCCTGGCCTCCCATCGACCTCATTGGAGAACTTCGGACTATCTTTAATTGGACGTTACTGGACGTTATTCCCTTTATCCTGTATCTGTGCCCAGCTTGATTGTTATCATGTAAAGTCTTTCCTCTGACTGGATAGCTAGCACACAACAAAAAAGCTTTACACTGAACCTCGATACAAGTGACAATAAAGTAAACTAAACTAAAACTCAGAATGGGAGAAGGGCGGAAACATGACATCACAGCAAGATTTAATAACAAGGTGAGGAGAGGGATGATGGTTCGCTGGATAATAATATTAATGGATGGGATTTATATAGCGCCTTTCTAATACTCAAGGCGCTTTACATCGCATTATTCATTCACTCCTCAGTCACACTCGGTGGTGGTAAGCTACTTCTGTAGCCACAATCTGCGCCTACGGCCCCTCCGACCACCACCAATCACTCACACACATTCACACACAGGCAAAGGTGGGTGAAGTGTCTTGCCCAAGGACACGACGACAGTATGCACTCCAAGCGGGATTCGAACCGGCTACCTTCCGGTCGCCAGCCGAACACTTAGCCCATTGTGCCATCTGTCGTCCCAATGGATGGATGGTACGGATGAAGGCGACGGCTGCTATGGGCCATGGCTAGCTGCCGCTGGGGCTTTGGACATGGTGCCAAAACTGGAGGTATTATCGCGACGTTTAAGAAACATTTGGACAGGTGCATGGATAGAACAGGTTTAGAGAGATATGGGTCAAATGCAGGCAGGTGGGACTAGTGTAGATGGGACATGTTGGTCGGTGTGGGCAAGTTGGGTCGATGGTCCATGTGTTTGAAACGATGACCTGGCGATTCTTGCATATGGACTCTTGCAAACCTCAGAAGCTGGTCTATATCAAAAAAAGACATAACATGCTGGAGTAACTCAGCGGGCCAGGCAGCATCTCTGGAGAACATGGATTGATGACGTTTCAGGTTGGGATCAGACTGAGTCGGGATGGGGGGCAATGGGTGGAAAGACAAGGAGCAGGACAGAGTATGGTAAGCAATGGGTGAACTCAGACAAGGGGTGTTTTATGAAGCAGTTTGTTAGACAAAGGCCAGGGTTGAAAAGGTATGTGTGGACCTGAAAGGATAAAGAGCGTAGGAAGGAACTGCAGATGCTGGTCTACAACAGAAGATAGACACAAAATGCTGGTTTAACTCAGCGGGTCAGTCAGCATCTCAAGAGCAAAGGAATGGGTGATGTTTTGGGTCGGGACTCTTCTACAGACGGATAAAGAATTACGAAATGTGAAACTCGAGGGTAGAAAAGTTGCGAATTGTGTAGCTGGTTGTAGGGTGCAGGTGGAGGGGGAGGGGGTGGGGAGATCTTGGACGATTCAGTTCACCCCCTCCATGACACACTGGTCAACCTGAGGACAACCTTCAGCCAAGGTTCAGGGAAGGGGAGTTGCGGGGGAGGGGGGGGGGGGGTGGGGGAAGGGTGACTGATCTTGGCGGAGAAAGGTTGAGGGGGAAGGGGCTGTTTTGTGGGTTAGTTACCTCTCACAGAATCCAATGTTCAACATTCAAAATAACAGCAAGATTTGTGCTTTTGGCTTTGGTATCCACCCTTCGGGCTGAAATTTCTAAGGACATCCATCAAAGTGATAAAAAAATATAAAAGCTAAACAGAAATGATTATATGTGTCTCTATAGGTTTTCTGGCCAAGGTTATGAATTTATTAAGACCTTCTGCTCATTCTAGTCTTGCTGGAGATCTCTGCGTCTGAGTGGCTAATTAAGCTCAGCTCCACTGTGTTTCTACATCCGTCAGACACTTGAACGTTACAAAACACTAACTACCAACAGTGAAGGACTTTGGGCTCTTTGCACAAGTATTGCCGTTTTTAATTTATTGAATTTTTTGGGGTTTATTATTTTGGATCTTGGACAATGCAGCTCACCCCCTCCATGACACACTGGCCAACCTGAGGAGCACCTTCAGCAACAGACTGGTTCCACCAAGATGCAGCCACCGGAGATCCTCCTTCCCGGTGGCTATCAAACTGTACAACTCCTCCTCCTTCTTCTGTCAAGGGGTAGACTATCTCTCCCCCCCCCCCATCCACCCCCCCCCATCCCCCCCCCCCCCCCCCCCTCCTCCCCCTCCCAATCTTTACAACCTCAAATCCTTTCCACTCATCACTTTAATTTCATGTTTCATGTATTTTGTGTTTTTATGAGTGTCGGCATAAATTTATTCCCTCCTGGGATAAATAAAGTTCTATCATATTGTATCGTTGCCTATGAGTAGCGAGTTTATAGGACTGCCGCGCTTCCGCAAGTAAGAATGTCATTGGTCCGTTGTCGGTACACATAACAATTAAAATACTTGATGTTCAAGAAGGAACTGCAGATGCTGGAAAATCCAAGGTAGTCTGAAGAAGGGTTTCGGCCCGAAACGTTGCCTATTTCCTTCGCTCCATAGATGCTGCTGCACCCGCTGAGTTTCTCCAGCACTTTTGTCTACCTACAATTAAAATACTCTTGGCTTGACCTTGGCTGGTGATTGCTTCCAAAAGAAGGATGTGTAGCCGTAGGACAGGGTCCTTAGGAGGTTTACGAGAATGATCGCAGGAAGGTTTGGGTTAACATATGATGAGCGTTTGACGGCACTGGGCCTGTACTCGCTGGAGTTAAGAAGGATGAGAGGGTGGACCTCATCGAAACTTACCGAATAGTGAAAGGCCTGGATAGAGTGGATGTGGAAAGGATGTTTCCACTAGGCCCTCAAGGTCTTCTGCGCTGTCAAGGTCGACTGTGGGAGATGCCTCCGGGGCACAAAGGCTGAAGGTGGCCGGGCGAGGAGAGGGACGATGGTTCACTGGATGATCCGGACGGAAGCAGCGGCTGCAATGGGTGTTTACTGCCAGCTGCAACTGGGACTTTGGACATGGCGCCAAAACTGCAGGTGCTATCGCAACATTTATGAAACATTTTGACAGGTGTACAGATAAGACAGGTGTGGAGGGATATGGGCCAAACGCAGGCAGGTGGGATTAGTGTAGATGGGACATGTTGGTCGGTGTGGGCAAGTTGGGCCGAAGAACCTGTTCCCACGATGTATCATTCTGTGGTTCTACGGACAGTAGAGGCGGTGGAGTCGAGATGCAGGGAGAGTTGGGTCGATGAGCCTGGTTCCATGCTGTACAACTCCATGGCCTGGAGTCTCTTGCATATGGACTCGGTGGACTTTTTCTATACATTCTGGGATTGTACTTGTGTGTGGCAAAAATCTTGCTGATATATGCAAAAAAAGAGAATTTCACTGCACTCTGGTGCACGTGATATTAAATAAACCGTTGAACCATTGAAGTAACAAGTGAAAACCAATGCCTAAATCCATCGGCTGATGACTGAGACTTATTTTCTTCCACTCCCCGCCAAAGGCACACTGACTCCTACTGTATGCACCTTCAACACTGCCCTGTGATGTGGAATCACAGGGGTGCCCCTCTCCTTTCAAAAGATACTTCTCCGTATCTGGAAGGTGTGCGGGGATTCAGTTGCCTTGTCTATTGATCAGCACTCAGCCAGAAACAGTGGGAACAAATTCTGGCTGATTGATGTTGGCTGTTAGCTCCTGGATCTCAGATGAATGTCCAGTGTTTATTTCCAAGCACTCGCTCCGGCTTCAACACAACAGGAATGCTTACAGACAACGGGGGTGGATTTCCTCAGGGCTTCTCCACTTTGTGAAGTGGAGGGAAAAGTTTATTTGGGTTTGGCATTGGTTTATTGTTGTCACGACGTACCGAGATACAGTGAAAGCTTTTGTCGGTGTTCTAACTGGCCAAATCATACCATACACGTTGACTGTAGAGGCCAAGTCATTGGGCATTTTTCAAGCGTAAATTGATAGGTTCTTGATTAGGAAGGCGTCAAAGGTTACGGGGAGAAGACAGGAGAATGTGATTGAGAGGAAAACACTGTTTAGTTTAGTTTAGATTAGTTGAGTTTCGTTTAGAGACACAGTGGCCAAAGAGGGCCTTCGGCCCACCGGGTCCGCTGCCTCGAGTGATCCCCATACACACGCACTATCCTACATACTGGGGACAATTTGCAATTTTTACCAAAGCCATATTAAGCTACAAACCTGCACCAAAAACCCACGCGGTCACGGGGAGAACGTACGTACAAACTCCGTACAGACAGCACCCGTAGTCAGGATCGAACCCAGATCCCTCGCGCTGTGAGGCAGCGACTCTACCCCAGCGCCACCATGCCGCCCTAACCAGCCATGATCGAATGGGGGAGCAAACTCGATGGGCCTGTCTTATACTCTTATGAGGACAATCAGCCATACAAAAGTACTACAGGCAGTGTAAAGAGAAACCTACTAGGATGCAGAGTATAGTTTTACAGCATTGTTGCATTACAATTACAATGACCTAGCATTACAGTTACAATGTCCATAGTGAGGTCGGTTGGAAGACTGGGACAGCATCCCCAACTTATTCGCGGACTGTTCAGCCGTCTGATAACAGCAGAGAAGAAACTGCTCCTGAATCTGGCGGTATCTGCTTTTATGCTTCTCACCGACTGGAGAGGGGAGAAGAGGGAATGGATGTGAAAAAGAATCCTTGATTCTGTTGGCCCAAGGCAAGGTGAAGTGCAGAAGTGGAGTGGATGGTGGAGAGACAACTCTGGTGATGGACTGCACTTCTGGTGAAGGTGAGGAAAATCACAGGTCATCTTCATTCTCACGCACATAGCCACAAAATTATTCGACCCATACGGAGACCCTTTCATGTCCGAGCCTTTTGGATGAATCATTCAATGAGCCCGTCTGCTCTACCCATTATCAGTCACTGTGAATCACCTCAGTCTAGAGCCAGAGCCAGGCCCCTCTGAACATTCTGATTCAACCTGTTTCATCAGTTCTTTAAAACCTGGACTCCAAATCAGAACAAATTGCTCTCTGAAGTATTTTCTCCTCATTTTCTCTCTCATTCTCATGCCAATCAGTTTCATGAAATATGAAAATGAAAAAAATTATATACATACACACACACAGAGTCTGAAGAAGAGTCTCGACCTGAAACGTCATCCATTCCTTCTCTCCAGAGATGCTGCCTGTCCCGCTGAGTTATTCCAGCATTTTGTGTCGACCTTCGATTTAAACCAGCATCTGCAGTTCTTTCACACACACACACACACACACACACACACACACACACACACACACACACACACACACACACACACACACACACACACACACACACACACACACACACTTCTCAGAATTTGCAGCAGTTTCCCCTTGCACTAACTTGATCCATGTTGTCTCAGATTTTTGATTCATTTATGTTACTCTAGCTGGAAATAAAATACTTCCCCTGTGCATTAAACTGAAATGCAGAATAAACTCTGTCTGTGTTACAATCTCCCATCTCTTGATAGCAGAGAGTTTTCACATGGTGACACTGGCCGATCGCTGAAACATCTTGTTACGTTTTCTGATGTTTATTTCCATCACATCCTGTTGGCCTTTGAGGAATCCTTTATTTGAATATTCCTCTGGGGGCTTCAATGATTTAAATTTACGTCTGCGCTTTCCCTGACTCTGTCTTCATCTGAGTTATGAACGGATTTACGCCGTTGGAAAGCTTGTCGACTTTTGTTTATGTGACGTTTAGGACAAGAAAGGTTTTGCTAATCCAGGCTTGATGTGTTTTAAAAGTAGCTCCGGCAACACCGTGGTTGCGTGGGGAGGGAGAGATGTATCGAAGCGGCATGTGGGATGAGAATTCACCAGCGTGGAGGAAAGGAAGCAACGCTTCAGGATGCATGTCGGAGGGGAGTGTGGAATTGACAGTAGACTTCTTTTTTTTTAAAGTGTGGAATCTAATGCACATCCACCAGTGATCTTGTGAAATCATCCAATGGCCATGAAGAGTTTAAGGCTGCAAATGTTACAAAAATTCAATGGATGTGTAACTTTCTTATTGAACACAAGTTGCAAGCATTAGAACTTCATTTATGCCACGTTCTTTAGTCTTGGGTCACCAAAATAGAAGATTGGTTAATGTGAGTAAAGTAATGATAGCAAGGTACGGTTCGTTTTGCTCTCCGACATATCCTAGAGCACCTGAGTTTAAGGTGAGAGGGGAACATTAAATAGGAACCTGAGGGATAACCTTTTCACACAAAGGTTGGTGGGTGTATGGACCGAGCTGCCGAAGGAGGTAGTTGAGGCAGGGACTATTGTGACATTTAAGAAACATTGGTCCATATCCCTCCAAACCGGTCCTATCCATGTACCTGTCTAACTGTTTCGTTAACGTTGGGATAGTCCCAGCCTCAACTACCTTCTCTTGTTTCATACGCCCACCACACTTTGTGTGAAAAAGTTACCCCTCAGATTCCTATTAAATCTTTTCCTCTTCACCTTGAACCTATGTGATCTGGTCCTCAAGGGAGGTGGGACTAGTGTCGATGGGACATGTTGGCGGGTGTGGGCAAGTTGGCCCTAAGGGCATTTTTCCATGCTGTATGACTCTATGACATTGGGAGTGAAGAACAGAGAAATGCTCACAGTGAGACCATGACGTGCGGAGTAACTCAGTTACACAAAGAAAATGTAGGAAAGGCCAATGGATATACAGAAAAACATGCAGACACGTACACATGTACACATGCATCCAAACATATGCACACACTTACATTGCCCCTAGTTTGTAGGAAGTGAATGAGAGAGTGGGATAACTTAGAACTAAAGTAAAACCAGTGTATACAAGTGATTGATGGTTGGTATGGGCGAAGTGGGCTGAAAGGCCTGTTTCCACACTGCATCTCTAAAATGCAGGAACCTACAACAAGGACAGGTTTAAGGTGAGGGGAGAAAGAGTTAATAGGAACCTGAGGGTTAATGTTTGTACACAACATGTGGTGGGTGTATGGAACGAGCTGCCAAAGGAGGTAGTTGAGGCAGGTACCATTAGAACGTTTCAGAACCATTTAGATAGGTGCATTGATAGGATAGGTGTAGAGGGATATTGGCCAAATGCAGGTAGGTGAGACTAGTGTAGATGGGGCACGCCGGTCAATGTGGGCAAGATGGGCCGAAGAACATGCTTCCACGCTGTATGACTCTGTCTTTATCTCTAACTATCTAAATAAAAGATGTACGGAAAATCAGGCAGACAGAGGTAAAGAAAGACCTTGCAAATTGACCAGAGAGAGGTAGACAGATTTCATCAGTGAATTTTCGGGAAAACATGAGAGAGATATAACATGGAACTGAGAGGGAGGAGACAATGATGGAGACTGTAAAGAAGGGAGAGTGTTGTATCGTATCGTCTCGTAAGAATGAGGGAGAGGCAGAAAATCAGAGGAAGAATACGACCGGCAGAGTTAATATTGAGGATTGTTTCCCTTTGTCAGTTTCTATCTGTCATTTTCATAGGTTTATAATGTACTTGATAGCTCAGTTAATAAGGAAATAAGGGAAATCAATTATAACAACTGTACATAGTTATTACTCCAATACTGCGTGTGTGATGCCTGATTAATTACCATACTTACTGTAACAAGTGGTCTGCCATGGTAATAAAATCTTAAAAAGCAGCCAGCCTGGAAGATACGAAAGATTATGGAAATGCCTGTTCTCTGAGGGATAAGTGTCCTATTTGATATATTTTAATATCTGAGTTTGTAACGCAGGGCATGTTTGCTCGCAGAGGGAACTGAATTCACAGTGAAAGTATATTTTTCTTAGTTACTTGGTGATTTTTCAGTCCTCTGCTGTGCATTAAGCACTCCCCTCATGGTTCAGTGGGAATTGGGGAACCGGGTGTGTTCCACAATTTCCCTCGTCGACTAAACTCCAAGAAGCCAATAACTTCTGTGCCACCTTCGTTGCTTCTTACGTAAACGAATAACTTATAATATGAAAACAGAACGGCTTGTATTTCTTCATCAGCTCTCACAAGCTCAGATATCACTGTGCTTCCATTATACTGGCCATGTGCTTCTTGACGTGTGTTCACTGCTGTAATATGGGGAATACATCGGCTGATTAGGACTTTATACTTTAGCGCGGAAACAGGCCCTTCGGCCCACAGAGTCCGTGCCGACCAGTGATCACTCCAGACACTAGCACCATCCTACACACTAGGATCAATACACAGTTTACCAAAGCCAATTCATCTACAAAGTTGCACGTCTTTGGGATGTGGGAGGAAACTGGTGCACCCGGAGAAAACCCACATGGTCACAGGGAGAACGTACCAAGTCCATACAGACAGCACTGGTGGTCTAGGATAGAACCCGTGTCTTTGGCGCTGTGAGGCAGCAATTCTACCGCTACACCACCGTGCCACCTCACCTCTGTGCCACTCTCGTTGCCTCTTACAAATAACTTATAATATGATAAAAGAAAGACGTGTTTCTTCAGCAACTCTCACAGGCTGAGATATATTTTACTGGCAAAGTAGAATCAAAGAAACATAGAAAAATAGGTGCAGGAGTAGGCCATTCGGCCCTTCGAGCCAGCCATTCAATATGATCATGGCTGATCATTTAAAATCAGTACCCCATTCCTGCTTTTTCCCCATATCCCTTGATTCCTTCAGCCCAAAGAGCTAAATCTAACTCTCTCTTGAAAACATTCAGTGAATTGGCCTCCACTGCCTTCCGTGGCAGAGAATTCTACAGATTCACAACCCTCTGGATGAAGAAGTATTTCCTCATCTCAGTCCTAAATGGCCTTACCCCTTATGCTTAAACTGTGATCCCTGGTTCTGGACTCCCCCAACATCGGGAACATTTTTCATGCATCCAGCCTGTCCAATCCTTTAAGAATGTTATATGTTTCCATAGGATCCCCTCTCATCCTTCTAAATTCCTGACGTGTTTACTGACGAAATTAGAGAATACATTTGCTGATGTCCTTCAGACAATGTGTTGGTAATAACCTCATAATCTGTGTCAGTGATGATAGTGGGGATTTAAATATTGCCACGATGCCTGGCTAAGATAATCTGTACTTCAATGTAATGTTGGCATTGGAATGATGCTTAGGTATATGTATATTATTATCGTCACATGTATCGAGGTACATTGAAATGCTTCGGTTTTGCATGCTCCCCAAATAGAGTGGATATATTATACATAAATACAATCAAGTCAAACTCACATACAATCGGTAGAACAAAGTGGAAGATAGAGAGGGCATAATATAGTTCTCATCATTATAGCACATTAGACTTTAGAGATACAGCATGGAAAAGGTCCTTCGGCCCACCGAGTCCACACTAACCAGTGATCACCCCGCATACTAGCACTATCCCAACACACTGGGAACAATTTACAATTAGCCTACAAACCTGGACATTTTTGGAGTGTGGGAGGAAACGAGAGTACCCGGAGAAAACCCACGCGGCCACAGGGAGACCGTACAAACTCTGTACAGACACCACCTGTAGTCAGGATTGAACCCGGGCCCCTGGCGCTGTGATGCAGCGACTACCACCACGCTACTGTGCTGCGCAGTTTGAACAGTGATGAGATTTTGATGATGGGGGGAATGGCTTTGAAAGATGCATTAGGACGATTAAGGTGGAAATGGGCCACACTACCACAAAGGCATCTAATACATAATAATAGGCTGGACGGGGCTAATTTAGTGCATAGGGCAGAGTTGTCGAACGAAGAATCAGTATTGATCACGCCCATTATGTTGATAGAATCAGGTCAAGGCAATTAAGGCAGGTCATCCTATCACGAAAGATATGTGGGACGAAAGTTTACAACAAATACATCAATGTTCATTAAATGCCAGACATACTTTAATACAATTCAAGGTCTTACATAGACTACACTTCTCTAAAATAAAACTAAATAGAATCTTCCCACAAATCTCTCCTATTTGTGATAAATGTCTACATTTAGAGGCTAATTTAACACATACGTTTGCAAACTGTATAAAACTTAAACATTTCTGGACAGATATTTTTGAAATAACTTCAGAAGTTATTAATACAAAACTGGACCCAGAAACAAAATTAATAATACTTGGAATATCAGAACAAAGCTTAACACTCACAACAAACCAAAGAAACTTCCTCAATTACAGTATAATAGCCGGAAAAAAATTAATATTAAAATTTTGGAAAGGCCCTACAACCCCCACAATTAAAATGTGGATTACGGAAATGTCGGAGACCCTATACTTAGAAAGAATTAGACTTGTCTTAATGGACAAACAAGATCTTTTCCATAAAATTTGGGCTCCATTCATTAACTATCTGAAGGGATAGATTGGCACAGCACGAGGACCCAGCTGAAACTTGAACTCAGGAACAGATGAAAAGCTATACTTTATAACCTACGAACCTATCTCCATTGATGTATTACAGGTAACCCATTCCACCTCCCTTGTTTTTCTGTTGTGTTTTTTTTTTTTTTTTGCTTTCTTTTTTATTTGTAACTTTCCACCCTCTCTTTTTCTCGCTTTCTATAAAAAATAAAAATACTAGAAGCAGAAGTAATTGATAATGGAAAATTTTAATAATGTATGACTGATGTATATGAAAAGTTTTTTTTAACTATAATATGTAACTACATTTTATAAAATGTCTACTAATAAATAAATAAAATAAAAAAAAGGCAATTAAGAATCTTAGATCGACACAATATACTGGAGTAACTCAGGCAGCAGAGAAAAGGAATAGGTGACGTTTTGGGGTTGAGATCCTTCATCACGCTGATGAAGTGTTTCGACCCGAATCGTCACCTATTCCTTTTCTCCAGAGATGCTGCCTGACCCGCTGAGTTACTCCAACATTTTTCTGTCTATCTTTGGTGTAAACCAGCATCTGCAGTTCCTTCTTCCACAATTAAGAACCTTGCTCACTGGAGAGGAAACAGAGCAGGATTAGAATGGAGCACATTGCGCAGCAGAGATTAGAATGGATCACAAAGAGCGGAGAGGTTAATGGTGGACAAAGTTGAGGTGGATGTTGGACAAAAGGTTCTGCAACAGAAGACGGAGGTGTTCCAACTGCATCGTTATTTTGGCAGAACGGTCTATGAGTTCCATGGTGGGCATATCAAAGGTCAGAACACAAAGTTTGTCACTGGACAGACTTTAAAAAATCAGGACATGATGTACGTATTAAATCATCATATCAGGAAGAATTATGGAACAGATGAAGGCTGTGCAGGGTATAATAGCCTTCTTCTTCTTTTCACGTCCATCTTAGACATAGAAACATAGAAAATAGGTGCAGGAGGAGGCCATTCGGCCCTTCGAGCCTACACCGCCATTCAATATGATCATGGCTGATCATCCAACTCAGTATCCTGTACCTGCCTTCTCTCCATACCCCCTGATACCTTTAGCCACAAGGGCCACATCTAACTCCCTCTTAAATATAGCCAATGAACTGGCCTCAACTACCTTCTGTGGCAGAGAATTCTACAGATTCACCACTCTCTGTGTAAAAAATGATTTTCTCATCTCGGTCCTAAAAGACTTCCCCCTTATCCTTAAACTGTGACCCCTTGTTCTGGACTTCCCCAACACCGGGAATAATCTTCCTGCATCTAGCCTGTCCAACTCCTTAAGAATTTTGTAAGTTTCTATAAAATCCCCCCTCAATCTTCTAAGTTCTAGCGTGTACAAGCCGAGTCTATCCAGTCTTTCTTGACATCCCAGGAATCAGTCTGGTGAACCTTCTCTGTACTCCGTCTATGGCAAGAATGTCTTTCCTCATTTCTTGTTACAAATGTTGGCCTCGCTGTCATCATCCGTCCTGAAAAGGACGCGAGCTTCCGGCGGCAACCGGTGGAAGCCATCACTTGTCGCAATAGATGATGGTGGGAGCAGAATTAGCTCAGGATACTTCCAGTTTCCAGCCCCGCGACGTGTACGCTTCTGCTGTGGGGCCATCATACAGTCACAGAGTCATACAGTGTGGAAACAGGCCTTTTAGCCCAACTTGCCCACGCCGACCAACATGTCCCAATTACACTAGTGCAACCTGCCTGCGTTTGGCCCATATCTTCCAAAAACCTATCTAAACATTTCTTAAAACATTGTGAAAGTACATGCCTCAACTACCTCCTCTGGCAGCTCGTTCTACACATCCACCACCCTTTGTGTACAATAGTTACTCCTCAGATTCTCATTAAATCTTTCCCTCCTCAACTTAACATCGGGAACATGTTCCCTCAACATCGGGAACATGTTTCCTGCCTCTAGTGTGTCCAAGCCCCTAACAATCATTGAAACATATAAGATTGTTAGGGGCTTGGACACACTAGAGTCAGGAAACATGTTCCCGATGTTGGGGGAGTCCAGAACCAGGGGCCACAGTTTAAGAATAAGGAGTAAGCCATTTAGAACAGAGACGAGGAAACACCTTTTCTCACAGAGAGTGGTGAGCCTGTGGAATTCTCTGCCTCAGAGGGCGGTGGAGGCCGGTTCTCTGGATGCTTTCAAGAGAGAGCTAGATAGGGCTCTTAAAGATAGCGGAGTCAGGGGATATGGGGAGAAGGCAGGAACGGGGTACTGATTGGGGATGATCAGCCATGATCACATTGAATTGCGGTGCTGGCTCGAAGGGCTAAATGGCCTACTCCTGCACCTAATGTCTACTAAGCCTATGTCCTCCAGTTCTCAATTCCCCTACTCTGGGGAAGAGACTCTGTACATTGTGTCCATGGATTGGACGATATGTGGGGTACTATCACATCCCAACTCTTGCACCATATCCAATGTCCAATGGTCAATGGCGCTTTATTGTCACGTGTGCAAATGCACAGTGAAATTCTTTTTTTGGCATATAGTTCAGTTAAGTATTGTCATTCCGAATTAGTCATCCATAATTAGCAAAGTGTGCAGAAATAGTCCACTGAGATTGCGTGCAAGAGGCACCAGGTTTTGGCGCCATTTTCAAAGTCAAGTCCATGCTCTATGTCTAATGAGCGGCTCCCGATCCAGGTGAACCCCAGGCTGCTGCAGGGCCTCCAGCCATCACCTTCCCTTGTACGTCTGGATCGTCCAGCGAACCAACGTCCCTCTTTGCACCCGTCCACCTTTGTGCCCGGCGGAGCCTCCCGCAGCCGACCCCGAACGTGCAGAAGTCCGGACCCCAGTTCACTCTCATAGGCGGCCTTGCTCCTCATGTCCCTTGTTGCCTGCTCCTTCCTCTCGGGTCTCTGGTCTTTGGGGGACGAGCTGTATTCACTCAGCTGTATAAGTATTCTGTTACCAGGGGCCGGCTTGGTGTGCGACGTGTGTTCATTTCTGTGCTCGCTAGATGATGTTAAGTTCTCAAACCCTCCCGCTCAATCTCGGATTAAAAACTGTTCCCTCCCTCCTCTATAACTATTTTTCTTACTGGCACAAGGAATCAAAGTCTATGGTTCTCAAAAAGAAAAAAATTGTTTGGTTTAGAAAATGTCCAAACTCAGATGCACTTATTTTCAATGTAAATTCAATTGTCCAAGGTTAGTCAGCAGAGGCTGAGAACAGACCCACTATAGAAGTTTATTCCCCCTCTGATCTTGGTTGGTGTGGGCAAGTCGGGCTGAAGGGCCAGTTCCCTCTCGTGTATGTCTCTATGACACTATGAAAGGGCACTAAGTGCTGGACTAATTCAGCAAGTCACGCGGCATCTCTGGAGAACATGGATGGGTGACGTTGAAACTCGAGCGCCGAAGGGACCAAAAAGGACCTTGACAACAAAACGCCGCCTCTCCTTGTTCTCCACAGATGCTACCTGACCTGCTAAGTTGCTCCAGCACTTTGTGTCTTTTTTTGTAAACCGGCATCTGCAGTTCCTTGTTTCCTTTACCTTATATGCTGAGGATATCTCATCCTTTTTTGCTTTTCAAGCCACCCTCTTAAGTGTCCTCTTCTACCCTTGTACTTCTGAAGAGGTTTACTTGCCTCCCGCTGCTTATACCCAGCATAGGTCTCCTTATTTTTCATGTCCGGTGCCTCAATATTTTTCAGACGATGTGTTTAGCTTTGTTCTGATTTTTCTTTTAAGTTCAGTGGAAAACAAAGGCAATGTTTAGTGAACTGCATGGATTTTAGTTTTGAAAGAATCAACCTTCTCCACTGGTTCTACCTGAGCTGCAGTTATGAGTGACTCCACTGAATGACTTAAAGCCAACATTAACTCTGGGCTCCAGTGTGTTAATAACCTTCAAAAGCCATGTTACAATAAGCTGTCAAACATAAGCTAATGGTTGATTGACCTCCTGAAATAATATTGAGGTGGTTCAATCTACTGCTTATTATACAATGTTATATTTAATGTGTGATTATCTAAATCTTACCCTTGAGGAAGGTTCAGGCTTCCACCTTATTAAGGAGGTTTCAAGATACTTCCACTGCCAATAAAAGCTGAAAACGCACCGAAACAGTGAAGATAGACGCAAAATGCTGGAGTAACTCAGCGGGACAGGCAGCGTCTCTGGAGAGAAGGAATGGGTGACGTTTTGGGTCAGACCAAGAGTCAGGGGAGAGGGAAACTGGAGATATGGAAGGGTACAAAGAGCACATAAGGTGTGAAAAGGACAGATCAAAGCAGACGATGCTCAGGGAAATCTACAATGGTTCATTGTTGGCTGTGGGGAAGCTGACAACGAGGCAAACCAACAGTAAAATTAATCAGGACAGTAGCAGAACTAGGGTGGGGGATGGATGGAGAGAGAGGGAAAGCAAGGGTTACTTGAAGTTAGAGAAATCAATGGTCACATCGCTAGGTTGTAAACTGCCCTGACTCTCAGGCTGACTCTGAGTCTGAAGCGGGATCTCGACCCGAAACGCCCCCCATTCCTTCTCTCCAGAAATGCTGCCTGCTCCGAAAAGTTACTCCAGCATTTTGTGTCTATCTTCGGTGTAAAGCAGCATCTGCAGTTCCTTCCTACACATTCCAGTACAGTGAATCAGAATTAAAATCTGAATCGCACCACAGCTCAGCGAGAAGTTATGTGATGCGAGAATGCATCAGCCGAGTGAATCTATTTTACTTGGCTGGATTAAAGTGGCTGATATTCACTTCTCTGTGTATTGAGACTGTGGGTCATCCAACCAAACTGCTTCAAATTTAGCATGTCTCCAATGATTCCTACAAACCTCTACAGTTGCATTATAGGAAATGGACTGTGGTGTTGCATAGCAGAATGGTTTGGGAACAGCTCTGCCCAAGACCACAAAAGCCATAGACCAGTCCCCATCATTGGCTCCATCTACACCGCACGCTGCCCTGGAAAGCAAGCCAAAACAATCAATAACTCATCCCTGTCCCACCCTGGTCATCCCTTCTTCTCCCTGGTCCAATACGGCAGAAGGTACAGAAGCTTGAAAGTGCGCACCACAGACTCAGGAACAGCTTCTTTCCATCTGTGACCAAGTTTCTAAATGGTCTTTTCACAAACTAGGGTACTGTCCAATTCACCTCTACCCCATTATGGACATTGGACTTTGTCTCTTGAACTGATGTGCTATGATGCTGAGGACAATATTCTGCACTCTGTATCTTCCCCTTAGCACCATCTATTGTACTTGAGTTTGACTTGATTGTATTATGTATAGTATTATCTGATCTGATGGGATAACATGCAAATCAAAGCTTTTCACTGTACTTCAGTACACGTGACAATAATAAACTTAAATCTAAATTGTGAAGGGATTTGATGTAGAGTCATAGAGTGATAGTGTGCAAACAGGCCCTTCGGTCCAACTTGCCCACAATGGCCAACATGTCCCACCTGCCGGTGTTTGATCCCTATATCTCCAAACCTTTCCTATCCATGTACCTGTCTAACTGTTTCTTAAATGTTGGGATAGTCCCTGCCTCAATTACCTCCTCTGACAGATTGTTCCATAAACCCACCACCCGTTGTGTGAAAAAATTACCTCTCAGATTCCTATTAAATCTTTTCCCCTTCACCTTAAACCTATGTCCTCTGGAATAGTTACAGAGGAGTTACAGAGGCAGGTGGAAAAGCTCGTTTCACTGTGAATGCAACCAGGAACAAGAAACCAATTTAGGATTAGACTGTTTATGAGTAATAAGTAAGTGGTTTCCATTTAGTTTAGAGTCTGGAGAGTTCAGAGATACAGGATGGAAACAGGACCTTCAGTCCACCAAGTCCAAGTCGACCATCGACACCCATTCACACTATTATCAATCTTTCTCATCTACTCCCTACACACAATGGTCAATTTACAGAGGCCAATTAACCTACAAATCCGAAGATAGACACAAAATGCTGGACTAACTCAGTGGGTCAGGCAGCATCTCTGGACAAAAAGGAATAGGTGACATTTCCAGTCGGAACCCTTCTTCAGATCCGAAATGTCACCTATTCCTTTTCTCCAGAGATGCTGTCTAACCCGCTGAGTTACTCCAGCATTTAGTGTCCATATTTGGTGTGCATCTTTCCTTTGCATCTAACCTGCAAACCCGCATGTCTTGCCGATGTGGGAGGAAACCGGAGCATCCGGAGGAAACCCATGCGGTGGCAGGGAGAACAAGCAAACTCCACACAGACAGCACCCGAGGTCAGGATGGAACCCGGGTCGCGGGCGCTGTGAGGCAGCAGAACTACCAGCTGTGTGCCACTGTACACTGTGCCACTTACACTCTGTGCCTCTGCCTAAAAGGAGAAGGGAACATTGATGGAATGAAACTTCAGAATTAGCATGAAACTAGATCATATTGAATGGCGGTGCAGGCTCGAAGGGCCAAATGGCCGAATGTCTACTCCTGCACCTATTTTCTATGTTTCTATGTTTCTATGTTTCTATGAAATGCACTTGTGTCTCAGGTGAAAGCAACCACAAATTAATTGTTGCTGCTGGAACCCTCTCTCCGAAAAGGACATGGCTGTTGAAGCAGGAACAGTTACTTCCCAGCTGTTATCAGGCAACTGAACCGTTCTCTCATCAACTAGAGTGCGGTCCTGACCTCCCATCTACCTCATTGGAGACCTTTGAACTACCTTTAATTGGACTTTATCTTGCACTAAATGTTGTATCCGTTATCCTTTATCTGTGCACTGTGGTCGGTTTGATTGTGACCGGATAGCACGCAAAAGGCTTTTCACTGCATCTCGGCACACGTGACAATAATAAATAAACTAAACCAAATGAAAGCTTTTAGGACTGGACAAAATGTCAACATATTGTCGCTCTCCACAGAGTGTTTTCAACATTTTCTGTTTCTGTTGCAGATTTCCAGCAGTTTTAAACACACCTTGGAATAAATACATTGATGAATCTATACCAAAGGCTCAGTGGCATGGAACCATAGGGCAGTACAGAACAGGAACAAGCTCCTCAGCCCACCTTGTTTGTGCCAAACATGATGCCATGTTAAAGTAATCCCCTCTGCCTGCACATACTGTTATCACCATTGAGACACCTGCATTGTTTCCTGGAGCACAGTCCATACTCCACGGGAGCACTGCATTCGTGGAGGAAGATATTGAACTAACTAGTCCCTTGGCAGACATCCTGACTGAAACTCGCCCTGTTCAAGCCGCATAGAGTTTGCTCTTTATTGTTAGATCCTCGCCTGGATCCGAATGTAACAAACACATTGCAAGGACATTGAACAGAAACCATTTGATTTGTTCGTCTGCAATTCCTTTACATGCCGGTAACATGTGTCTTCTGGACGCCAGTTAGTCTACTTTAGAGACATAACGCGGAAAAAGGCCCTTCGGCCCACCGAGTCCGCGACGCCCAGCGATCACTTTGTACACGCTACGGCAGGGACAATTTACCGAAGCCGATTAACCTACAACTCTTTGGGACGTGGGAGGAAACCAGAGCAGCCGGAGATATTTCCAAGGGAGAGGTAGATTTAGCTCTTACGGCTGAAGGAATCAAGGGATATGGGGGGGGAAAGCAGTAACGGGGTACTGATTTTGGATGATCAGCCGTGATCATTTTGAATGGCGGTGCTGGCTCGAAGGGCCGAATGGCGTACTCTCCTGCACCTATTTTTCCATGTTTCTAAAACCCACACGGTCATAGGGAGAACGTACAAACTTCGTACAGTCAGCGCCATCAGTCAGATTGAAGCCGGGTCGCTGGCGCTGTGAGGGAGCAACTCTACCACCTTGTTTGCAAACTAGCTCGCTGTATTAAAGTTGGCCGCCGTGTTTCCAATCATCTATTTCGGAACCAGTCCACGCTTTGGGACGTCTGGTAAGAGATGTAAATACACTAGGGGACTATCAGCCCCGGGCCAACAACATATGACGGTCTAGTTTTCTTTAGAGTAGGAAGAAGCTGCAGATGCGGGTATGTACCGAGGATAGACACACAAAAAGCTGCAGTGACTCGGCGGGTCAGGCAACATCTCCGGAGATAAGGAATAAATAGGTGACGTTTCTGGTCGGGTTTCCTTCAGACCGAGCATATTTTTTAGTACTTGTCGGTTGCTAATTCCGCTTTTCGGTGGGAAGATGAGGCGAGACGTGAAGGGCAGCAGAGGTGACTTAGACTGAAATGGGTTTGAAGGCGGCGACTTCCCCGGGCAGCCAGCGGGCAAGGAGAGAGGCGCTGAGGGAATGCGCGTCCCGCGTTCCCTGCATGTGCCATGGATATGCCAAACATGTGAAATACTGCCCAGGCTCCCACACTATCCACCACTGGATGGCAGCAACGTTCTGCTGTTGCTTTTTTGAGGGGGGTGGAAATAAAACGGAAGGGAAAGAGAGAGAGAGGAGAGGAGAGAAAAAAATCATTGCGCATTTTGTCATCCACGTAGCACAACTTTCCTGCCCCCCCTCCCCTCCCCCATCCATTCCTCTTTGAACTCCAGACCCCTGTACCCCACTCTCTCGGATCACACCCGCGGCTGCCGAGGGTGACACAGCGACAGGCCACGTCTGAGGGGGTGGGTTTCAAGGGGGCTTCCAGCCGGTCGCTGTCCGTTCAGGACCACCACCAAAACCCAACCTCAGCCATTCAGAATGAAGGATCGGTCACGCCAGCCTTCAAGCCTGACGCGTACAACACACACACACACATACACACACACACACACACACTTCCCCTTATCCCAAATTCTCCAGAGAATGAGGGGTGAGGGGTGTGGGGGGGGGGGGGGGGGGGGGGGGGGGAATAAAGGGGCTCATAAAGTTACATTCTCCTGAGCCTTGACCCCAAATCTTCCCCAAAGAGAATTCATTGTCCAAACTTTGTAAGGTGTTGGAAACTGAAGCGATTACTGAGATGTGAGGGTAACGGAATTTTAAAGCAACGAGGCACATTAAAGGGCCACCGGTTCGTGTGGTGTGAAGGGGTCGCTTGTCCCACGGGAGGGGAGAGGGGGATATCCCCCTGCGAGTTGCCCCCCGTTGTGTCTTGCCGCTCTTACTCGGCTGATGTAGAGGGGGTGCGCGCTCGGCTGGCTCAGCCTCAACCTCACTCATCCCCTGTGCGTGTGATATTGGTCCAGTCCAACTCGTTGGTGCCGCTAAACCGGGGCTCCGATTTGGTCTG